>NC_080417.1:61793943-62063943 GCF_029873635.1 Malania oleifera | reverse complement strand
TGGTAACTAAAATACACGCAACAAATAAAATTCCAAATTCCCTTAATATTTTTTATAAAAAAATTGTAGTATAACTTGGGAATTAATTTTATTCTCTAGTTGCTAATGCATAAACCAACATTGAAATTTTAAATTTTACATGCTAATGACGTAACACAAGAACAACAAACATGCCAAGCAAGCATTTATAAACAAGAAATATGATATAATAAATATTATTATGGTCATATAGCTTGCATCATAAAACCGTGAATACTTGTTTGCTATTACGCAGTGCCGAGGTTCGGTGGGGCCCCGGGGCGGCACCCTCGACGAGGTTCGACCTACACTGTCAGGTCACAGTGGTCTAGGTAAATTCAAATTCAAATTCAAATTCAAAAAAGGAACAAAAAACCGCATCACTGTTTTAGGGTTTTTTTTATTTTTCGCCATTGCTATACACATGCCGCAATTGTGCTAGTGATGCCCCGATTTTCATACCATTTTTCCTACAATAAATAATAAATATTAATCAAACATCGGCCACATAAAAAACTCTTATACCATTTAAACATAACCTGGCTCGAAGTGGGTGCCAGGTAAATAGTTATACAAATAGCCCTAACAGTGGAAGTTAATATTTATAAACCATTTAGAATACAAAAAACTAGAGTTCTAACTATATATATATACATATACATATCAAACACTTCCCCAAAAATCAACCAAAAACTCTAGGAGAATCATACATCCCTAACTCAAAACACTCACCCTGTCTATCAAGGTACTAGCTCCTCTTTATCTCGAATCTCTATCTCTTAGTTTGTCATGGTACCCTGAAGTATTTAGATATTTGGGCGAGACACATCTTAGTAAGAAAAAATAAATAATTTACAGTGTGTGCCATATGAGTTTCGTTATACCATAATATACTCATTTCAATGATAACACCATTTAAGAAAAATATACCAATTATACTCATAACCATATAGATATAAAACATAATTTTTTTATAAGCTTTAATTCCATTTTTCAAACTCATTCACACGCAACCCATATTTATCAGCGAAAGTAACCGAGGATAGGGGAGATTACACGCCCATACATGTAGCTCCCCTCTACTCTAATATCGTTTGTAACCTTGCCCAATTAACTCAGGTGAGGCTGCATCTGAAACTTCTCAAGGCACTCACCTTCCTCAGTAAGCCCTTAGGCAGAGAGTTTTACTTCGCCCTAATTATTTATTTTATTAAACTCACACTCTTTCATTTCTCATTTCCATTTCACATCTAACTCATGAGTGTCCTTGGTAACCAATCCATGTGCCGTTTGTAATTCATGACTGCCCTGAGGATATTCTCCACACCATGCTTCCCCCTATGGTGAATGTTGTGCGGCCCGAAGGCGAGATTTAAGCTGTGGTTGGCCCACTCGGTTAGATCAAAATAAGAACTCTACCTGCCCGTCTGTAGTACGATTGGCCTGCCTACCCTGGTCCAGACTCTAGGGTGCAAAACCACCCTTCTCACAGGCTCAATCGATTGTCACGCCACACTTTCCATGAGATCATGTGGTTGCACTAACACCTCACTAGCAGTGGTATCGTGGTCTTTATCAACAATCATTTATCAGGGTTCTCATTTTTACATTTCATTATTCACATTTCATATTCACATTTCAGTATTGACACTGCACTATTTACATTGCAATATTCACATTTTCCATATTCACATTCCAGTATTCACATTTCAGAATTCACCTTTCAATATTCTCATTCCAATATTCACATTTTCAGTATTCATATCTCATCTTATAATAGTATATATCACATTTCAATATTCTCATCATTTTCTGTTTCTTTCTCATCTTTTCAATACACATTCCATTCTCATAATAGTATATATATCCCATTTCTCAAATTTCCACATTTCTCAATAAAACATATAATCATTTCATATTTCCCCATTTAGCATAGAAAACATTTATATATTCATATTCATATTCCATCACTTCCCAGTAAAATACACGTTGGTATAATATAGATCATCATTTCATATATTTCAAATCCCAAAATATCACAATTCAGTATGACTCATATGCCACACAATTTTATTTGATATTCGTATCATAATAATTTCAGGAAAAATATCATATTCTCATTTTCATGTATTAATTGAACCAGTAGTTCTCAAAATAACTAATATAATTTATTCCCCTTACCTGACTAACTAAGAGGCCCATTAAAAACCCAAATCCTACGCCTACAGCGTCCGAAACTCAAAACTCTAAAATTCATATTTTTCCCATATCAATCAACTCATCTCCTAGAATATTTCTCATTTAACACTTCCTAGGCCCTATATACTCCAAATAAATACTTAAACCCTAAAATACCTTACCCTGATTTTGGAATGGTGTCGAAGGACTCCAAATCAACAATCTGCTCCGGCAAAGTTGCAGAGAATCTCCCTATGAACCCCGTGGCAAGTTCTAATCGTCAAAACGGGTTTAGACGGAGCTAAAATCGAAGAGAGAGGGAGTTAGGGCTGTAGGGTAAAGAGAGATAGATAGAGAGAGAGAGAGAGAGAGAGAGAGAGAGAGAGAGAGAGAGAGAGAGAGAGAGAGAGAGAGAGAAATCATGTTGTAAATGACATATTGCCTATTTATAGGCAAGGCTTCGTTGACGATTTAAAGTGATTCGTTGACGAGCCAATGAAGACACTTCGTCAACGAGGAGGCTGGTTCGTTGACGAACCTTAAATTCTCTTAAAATTCCCTGACTCTCAGTATTTTCTCATCGACAAGACATGTGTACTTTGTCGACGAGGCCTAGAGGGACATTCGTCGATGAAGACTCTGGGTTCGTCGATGAAGACTTTGGGTTTGTCGACAAACCCTTGCTAATGCCCTTTTTTAAATTCCGTGCCCCTTTCTTATTCTTTTCCTTTCTCTTTCCTTTATTATTTTTCATAAACAAATTTTCTAGGTCTCTACATTCTCCCCTCCTTATAAATTTTTTCCCTCGATATTGCTATTCATCTCCTTTTCATCCTTATAGAAAACATCACAATTTTATTAATTACCCTCACTTATGGCGTAGAAATACCATGGTTACAGAAAAAGGGTTTTGGGAGATTACAATTATGTACATCAAAATAAAACTCCCCCAAAACCATTTATAATCAAAACCAAAACCCTACCTATCCTATACTATACAAATCAAAATTCATGCCTTGTTACTCGCTTTCTTTTTTCGAGTTCAACCGTGGGTCCCACTAAACAGGTATGGGTATTTCTGGTGCATCTGCTCCTCTAGTTCCCAAGAAGCTTCTTCTAATGCATGATTGCGTCATAACACTTTTACTGGTGGAATCCTCTTTGTACGAAACTCTTGATCCTTCCAGTCTAGAATCTGCACTAGCATCTCTTCATAAGATAAGACATCATCAAGCTCCAATGCCTCATAACTGATTACATAGGATGGATCTGAGATGTATTTCCTCAATATGGAAACGTGAAATACGTCGTGCATTCTAGAAAAAACTGATGGTAATGCCAACCTATAGGTAACTAGACCTACTTTTTCAAGAATCTAGAATGATCCAATATACCTAGGACTCAGTTTACACTTCCTCCCAAATCTCATTACTTTTTTCATTGGTGCCACTTTTAGAAATACATGATCTCCTACATCAAACTCGAACTCTCGTCGACGAGTATCTGTGTAACTCTTCTGCCGACTCTGTGCTATTTTGATCCTGTCTCTAATGAGTCTGACTTTATCAGGAGTTTGTTGTATCAGCTCTGATCCCAAAATCTGTTTTATCTCATCCCAGTACAATGGGGATCGACACCTCCAGCCATATAACACCTCATATGGTGTCATCCCAATGCTGGCATGATAGCTGTTATTATAAGCAAACTCAACTAGTGGCATGAACTGTATCCAACTGCCCTCGAAATCCAGCACACAAGCTTGTAGCATATCCTCCAGTATTTATATCGTCCTCTCCATCTAGTCATCTTTCTGAGGATGAAATGTTGTAACTAAGAACCTATGGCCTTCTGCAAACTCCTCAAAATTTGAGATGTAAACCGTGGTCTCGGTCCTATACTATGGACACTAGTACACCATGCAGTCTAACTATCTCCTAAATATACAAACCCACTAGTCTACTCATTCATCAGTCGATCTATGACTACCCAAATGGCATCCTGTCCACGTAGTGCTAGCGGTAATCCTACGACAAAATCCATCACTATATGTTCCCACTTCCACTCAAGGATGTGGAGTGGTTGCAATGATCCCTCCAGTCTCTGATGCTTGACTTTGACCTGCTGACATATTAAACACTGCTCCGCAAACTCAGCGATCTCTCTTTTCATATTGCTCCACCAAAAAGCTTCCCGAAAATCCTTATACATTTTAGTGCTACCTGGGTGTACAGTATACACGGATTGGTGTGCTTCCTCTAGAATAACTTTCTTAATCTTAGGGTAGGCAGGTACATAGCCTGGTACGAAACCTCAAGGCTCCATCATCTGAGATACTGAAATCTACCTTTTGACCATCTTGTACTTTTTCCATTTATTTTCATTAATTCTACATCTTTCAGCTGAGTAACTTTGATTCTTTCCAGTAGGGTCGACTATTGTACTAGACTGGAAATAGATTCCCAACGATAACCCTCTACGAGTTCCACCCCAGCTATTTTCCAAATCCATCCGGATCAGATGCTGAATCACCCTTGCAGATACTGCTGCTCCCATTGATTTCTGACTCAGAGCATTAGCTACCCATTAGCTTTTCCCAGGTGGTTACTGATGATGAAGTCGTAATCTTTTATCAGCTCCAGCCATCTTCTCTACCTCATGTTTAATTCTTTTTGTGTGAAGAAATATTTCAAACTCTTATGATTAGTGAAAATCTCACACCTACCCCTACAGAAATAATGTCTCCAAATTTTCAGCGCGTAAACCACCGCTACTAACTCCAAATCATGGGTAGGGTAATTCTTCTCATATTCTTTCAACTGTTGAGAAACATATGCTACAACTCTTGCCTACTGCATCAGAACACATCTGAGCCTTTTATGTGGTGCATCAGTATAAGTTACGAAACCTTATTCTCCTGAAGGAATTATCAACATCGGTGCAGTGATGAACCACAACTTTAACTACTGAAAGCTCCATTCACAATCATTGGTCCACTCGAATTTCACACCTTTCCTGGTCAATCTCGTCAAAGGACCCGAAAATTTAGAGAAGCCCTAAACAAATCTATGGTAGCACCCAGCCAAACCCAAGAAACTTCTGATTTCTTGCACATTCGTCGGTTGTACCCAGTTTACTACTACCTAAATCTTGCTCAGATCCACTAAAATACAACCCCTGGATACCACATATCCAAGGAAGGTAACTTTCTTCAGCCAGAACTCGCACTTCTTGCATTTCGCATACAATCTTCTTTCCTTCAGCACCTAAAGCACTATCCTCAGATGGTCCTCGTGTTCCTCTGAGCTCTTTGAATACCTAGTATGTCATCAATGAACACTACCACGAACTGATTTAAATACTAGTTGAAGACCTGGTTCATCAAATCTATAAATACTACAGGAGCACTTGTTAGTCCAAACGGCATAACCAAGAATTCGTAGTGGCCATACCAAGTTCTGAATGTTGTCTTTAGAACATCCTCTGCTCTGACCTTTACCTAATGGTACCCAGACCGTAGATCTATCTTTGAGAAAGTCTATGTCCCCTGTAGCTGGTCAAATTAATCATCGATGCGAGGAAGCGAGTACTTATTCTTTATAGTCACTTTAGTTATTTCTCTATTATCGATGCACATTCTCATCGACCCATCCTTCTTCTTCACAAAAAAATACCGGAACTCCCCAGGACGACATACTAGGCCGAATAAACCCCTTGTCTAACGATTCCTACAACTGTTCCTTCAAATCTTTTAGCTCTACCGGTGCCATTCTGTATGGCGCTTTAAAAATCGGTTCTGTCCTAGAAACTAGATCAATGGTAAACTTTACCTCGCGATCATGAGGTAGTTCTAGCAAATCCTTTGGAAAAACATCAGGAAAATCCCTCACTACCGAGATATCCTATATCCTTAACTCCCCTTCTGATACTTCCTTCATATAAGCCAAGTATTCCTAGCAATCTTTTAACAACAACCACCTTGCCTGAATGGTGGATAAAAATTGTGGTGGGGTGCACACTAACCCCACAAATCTATATTCTTGTCCTCTTGGAGGTCTGAACACTACCTTTCTCTGAAGGCAATCAATATTAGCATAGTGGGCAACTAGCCAGTCCATCTCCAGAATCACCTCGAACCTATACATCTCAAAACCATCATATTAACTGGTAAAGACCTCCCTTGAATTTAGACTGGACAGTTCCTGAGTACCTTTTTATGAAACACTACTGCCCCAGTCGGTGTAGAAATGGACA
This sequence comes from Malania oleifera, assembly GCF_029873635.1. Classification (NCBI taxonomy): domain Eukaryota; kingdom Viridiplantae; phylum Streptophyta; class Magnoliopsida; order Santalales; family Ximeniaceae; genus Malania; species Malania oleifera. The sequence goes on along the minus strand of NC_080417.1, from coordinate 62,057,496 downwards.
AACTAATGTCTAATTCCTGAGTTTCTATTCCACAAAATTTAACAAATTCCTAGGCAATTAAATAATGAGTCGCCCCTGAATCAAACAAGGCAGTAGCTTTATATGATAGTATTGAAATAATACCTGTCACAACATTTCCTACCACCTCAGCATCTCCTGGTGTCAACGCATGGACTCATGCTAGGGCGATATTCCTCTACTATCCACCTTGGGGTGCCTGGCGACCTCTTTGGTATGGTCTAGGAGAAGGAGCATTCACTGGCAGTGCTCAGAAATCCCTCGCCATATGGCCAGGCTGATGGCATCGGTAACATACCATCTCTCTGACCTGACACTCTCACAGGTGTCTTCTGTAGCATATAGAATAGAGAAGGGGCATCGATCTATCCTATACCACTCGATCTCCCATCCTCTATCTTTGACCTCCTCTGTTATCTTGCCTCCTCCATGGCCCCCGATTGGACCCTGCCTAAAAATATGGAGGTATGGGCCTCTTTCTCTAACTCTGTGTCGTAGCGCAATGGAGACCATGGGATGTATATGTAATAAATTCTCTCACTCACTTAGTTATTTAATTCATGAGGGATACAAACACGTGTTTGATATTCCAATATTGGAAACTAAAATACACACAACAAATAAAATTCCAAATTCCCTTTATATTTTTTTATAAAAAAAATGTAATATAACTTGGGAATTAATTTTATTCTCTAGTTGCACAAGCATAAAACAACATTGAAATTTTAAATTTTACATGCTAATGACATAACACAAGAACAAAAAACATGTCAAGCAAGCATATATAAACAAGAAATATGATATAATAAATATCTGGTTATTATGATCATGCAACTTGCATCATAACACCGTGAATCCTTGTTTGTCATTACGCAGTGCTAGGGTTCGGCAAGGCCCCAGGGCAACACCCCCAGTGGGGTGCGACCTGCCCGGTCAGTTCACAAGGGTCTAGCTAAATTCAAATTTAAATTCAAATTCAAAAAAAATTTAGATTCAAATTCAAAAAAGGAACGAAAATCCGCATCACTGTTTTAGGGTTTTTCTTATTTTTCACCACTACTATGCACACACCGCAACTGTGCTTGTGACGCCCTGATTTTCATACCATTTCTTTTTCTCTAATAAATAATAAATATTATTCAAACATCAGTTAAGTCAAAAACTCTGATACCATTTAAACATAACCCGACCCAAAGTGGGTACCAGGTAAACAATCATACAAACAACGCAAATAGTGGAAGTCAATATTTATAAACCATTCAGAATAAAAATAACTAAAATTCTAACCATCCATCCATATATATATACATACATATACATATCTAACACATCCCCAAAAATCAACCAAAAACTCTAGGAGAATCATGCATCCCTGGCTCAAAACACTCACCCTATTTATTAGGGTACCGACTCCTCTCTATCTCGGAGCTCTATCTCTTGGTCTGTCAAGGTTACCTAAAATATTTAGATATTTGGGTGAGACACATCTAAGTAAGACAAAATAAATTATTTACAGAGTGTGCCAGTATGAGTTTCGTTATACCAAAGATACTCATTTCAATGATAACACCATTTGAGAAAAATATACCAATTATACTCATAACCATATAAATATAAAACATAAGCTTTTTGTAATCTTTAATTCCATTTTTCAAACTCATTCACATGCAACCCATTTTTTTAGCGAAACTACCCGATGATAGGGGAGATTACACACCCATACATGTAGCTCCCCTATGCTCTGATGTCATTTGTTATCTTGCCCAATTAACTCAGGTGAGGCTGCAATTAAAACTTCTCAGGGCACTCATCTTATTCAGTAAGCCCTTAGGTGGAGAGTTTTATATAGTCACTACAAAAACAATTACCCCAAGATAGTTCCATTCAATACACACAAAGTGTACTAGCACAAGGAGTTGGAACTGTACCATTCCCAATAGGCAAAACAGATTTATTAAAACCTTGTGCTACAATCCTACTAATGGTGTGTCCAATTTCATTTAAGATTAAACAATAAACTTATATTTTATAAGAATTACATATGCATGATAATAATATATATTCTCACAATACTTACTACTAAAGCCAGTACCTAAACCATACTTATAATTATAATTTTCTAATTCAAAATTAATAATAAAAGGACCTTTTATAGTACTTTTTTAGTTCAACATATATTATAAATAATTATTTAGATTACTCCTTTTTTTAAAAAAATAAAAATAATGTCTTCTAGAAAATGGTTCCAAACCATTTCTTAAAGAAAAACTTATTGAAATTGGAGAAAATGCAAAAGCCGAAAAAATAATGTGTTGACCTTTTGAGTCCAATCCCGTTTTGATAATGACAAACCACTCGTATCTTATATATGTATTTAGTATTTGAATAGGTTTACAATTCAACATACATAAGGTAAAATAGAAATAAAAGCCAAGAAGGGACTTAAAGCACATACAGTTTGGCATATTCCATGAAGAGTTGAAGAGCAAAGAAGAGAAGATGGTTATTTTTTTAATCATATTGCATTTAAATTTATTTGTAATAATGCATGACTTGCATGATATGTTTTAAGATTAATGGACCATAGGCTGACCATAGAAGGACCTTAAGACATAAAATTATTTCATACAAAAACTTTTTCATAAAAGCTAAAATCATACAAAAAGGTTAAATTGCTTTTAAGGTGAAAAAGAGGGCTTAAACTCGTTTTTCAAAGGCCCTAGCCGACCGGCCCTTTCATATTTTAAAAGCCCTAATTAACTGGCCAGACCTCTTGGCCAGCTCTAGTGAAACCCTAGCTGACTGGCCATTAAAGGCCTTATAAGCCCTAGTCGACTGACAAGTCATTTTGGCCAAAATTGAATAGTCCAGTCGATCGGCCCTTTGAACACATAATTTCCCGTCGGCCATACTTTTAGGCAAGAATTTTGAAGCCCCAGTTGACCGGCCCTTGAAGTCCTCATTATTCTCAGTCGACCGGCCAGACCTTTAGGCTAAGTTTTGTAAAGTACAGCCGCCCAGCCTTTTTTATGGAACTAAAAGCCCAATCAATCGGCTTGATGATCTGACAGACCAGATCTTGAGCCCTAGTTGAGTGAACCTCTTGGATTTGAAAAATCTCCTCAGCCCAGTCGACCGGAGTAAGTGCCCATCAACCAGACCTCTTGCATTCAAGCCAATTTTGAGCTTAAATGGTCAGAAAACCTGAAATTAAAATAATAATTTATTTCCCTAACGGTCAGAAAAAGGCCATAATTTGAAAAACACTATGAATACTTGCCTAATGCACTTAGATTGGTTGTTGAGCATATTGATTTATATTTTACTCATTCTTGAGCATTATTTTCATCATTCTTTCAAAAATCAAAGAGCAAATACTCTCTCCTACTCTCTTCTTTTATAAATTCTTTTTGAGAGAGATTATTTTGTTTCTCCTACACTCTTGTTTTTTAAGATCATATTTGGAGAACATTCTATAGCTTTTGGAGCTTTTATTTTCATATCTACTCTCTTCTACTTTGCAAAAATATTTTGAAGAGCAATTTCATATTTCTCCTACACTTTCATTTTGAAAATATTTTTGGAGAAATCCTTCTAAAAAGATTCTTAAAAAGTCTTGAGCATATATCACATATATATTGCTTGAAATACTTTATATTATATATCAAATTTATCTTCTCTTTTTCATTTTAAAAATCATTTTTTGGAGAAATTTTGTGAGTTATTCAAGAAGGCTTTGAGCATATATTTATTGATATATACCTTACTTGAAAAGCTTCTTGCATTATTTTTTACCAAACCCGAGGCTCTCCTACACTCATATTAAATATATTTTTGGAGAAATATTTTTTGAGGTTTAAATCTTTGAAGTATATACCATATACATCTTATTCAAAGATTGCAAAAATATTATTGAGAAAAATACACATACTCTACTGAGCATTATTTCATATCTTATAAGAGTGCATATAGGATTTAATATGTACATATCTACGTATTTGAAAAGCATTTTTGTGTATGAAAAAGTTTATTTTTCACATCTTTCTATCCCTATGATTCGAGTAGTGAACTGTGTTCCAAGTGTGGGGTATCACCTGAAGAGGAGGGCTCCATCCTGTAAAGAGTGTGCCAGGTGTGAGATATCTGTTGGAATTGGTGTATTCCCAAGAGGGGGGTGAATTGGAGATTTTAAAAATTCTAGGTCAATTAAACCAACAGCAGTATTGTAAAGACCCGAACCTGAGTGAGTTCCTGCATATAAATTTTTCAGCGGACGTAATAAATTTCAATTATCTTTATTACTGGAGCACTAATTAGCTTTATTACAAATATACGTCTCAAATATTAAAATTAAAATTTCTAAAATTCTAAAATACACAAACATATTTTTAATTGTATTGTACTAAATTTTTGTTCTATTCTACTCTTTCTACTCCCGCCCATTCACTTGCTATGCCAAATTTTTGGTACATTCTTCAAAATTATCTGAAATGTAAAATAATTAGTGGGGTGAGACGATACTCAGTAAGTAAATAAGATTATTATTAGTGTGTGACCAAAATGTGCTTTCATAATATTATAATTTCGTAAAATAATATTTTAATACTATAACTTCAAAACTACTTTTAAATAAATATAGATTTAAAAATTTATGTACCAAACTTTTACTATCATCTATAACAGTAAAATTTTATAATCATATATTATGGTTGTTAAACTGAATTTTTTAACTTTTAAAACTATAACTATGATTCTTGAATCATGTATATACTTTTTCTTATTAAATTATCATTTAGGCACAAAAATACCCCTGTTTACATAAACATATACTTTTCCTTTAACTCATCAACAGCTATGTACACGAAATTATATATATATATATACACACATACTATTAAAATCACCCTTAGGCCTCTTAATCGTAAGTCATGTTTACCCGCATGACTGAGTTGTATAGTCCGAAGACTGAACTTAGTTGGCTAACCGGTTAAACTAAATCAACGTACATTATCATAGAGTGAGATTTTCCCTATTAAATCTTGGTCTGACCCAGGTGTGCACTCAGAAGAAATCAACTACCGTATAAAATCACTCTGTAAACAGTGTGAATGCACTCTAATCTGTTTAAATTTTAAGTTGCAGTACCGATCATTTGCAATTTTCTGTATCCTCTGAGCCATAAGGGGTTTTGAAAACATCTTATTATATAATTTATGAAATTAAAATAATATCACGAAGATCTCATTTTCACTCATATTTTCATGAAACACGCAACATAAAAATAAACTCATGTCATATTTACTCATATTTTCGTGAAATAATGCAATGCAGAAAAATAAATTCATGCTACACAATTTTGGTATTAAAAATATTTTCTTGAATAGAAATTAATGTTGTAAAATGTCCGAGGGGTTTAGAACATTTCTTAACTAAAAAATAAACGTAAGTATATTAAAGATAAAACTGGTATAATTAAATATGCATAAAAATAAACTTAGGAAAATTTTATGAAAATAACTAGTATAATCAAAATTTACTTACAAATGAACTCGAGTATAAATTTTAATAAAAAATCTAACATAATCTAATTTACTTACCCTTTCTTAACCTTGTAAACGGTCACCACTAGTATCTCTGAAAATGAGATTGGAAAGAGTGTGTAAGTGAGAATTTTAATTATAACAAAAATTCGCCCTCCATCACTAATTCTTTCACTCACTAATCCTTCTCTTCCTTTGAAAATTTTTTGTGAAAAATGAAGGTTGAGAGTTTCCTGTTTATAGGAAAATTTTGGGAAAGAAAATGAAATTTATAAAAGTGTGGAGAGATGGGTGAAATTATAATTTTTTTAAAATAAAGGAATGGACATAGGATGGGCTAGGTATGGGCTTGAGATGGGAGGTATGAGATTGGGATGGGAATACATGTGGGGAAAATGGGAGTGTTTGCCGACAATCTCATTTAATTAATTATTTATTTATTTTTTTTTTCTAAAATCATTATTATTATTTATTATTATTATTATCATTATTATTATTATTATTATTATTATTATTATTATTATTATTATTATTTTTAAGCTATATTTTTTTAACATCCTCAAAATTCTTACCATTATCTATATATATATATATATATATATATATATATATATATATATATATCTATGTATCTGCATCCATACCTAAGCAGCGAAAACACAAATCATACAACCATTCACATATATACTATACAACACCAAAATCCAGTGTATGTTAACCAAAGTCATACAAGACTAACCCCACCAGCATCATCTACCCAAAAATATATACAATTCTGTCAAAAACTCACCCTATAACTAGGGTAATCAACACTCTCTCTATCCGTGAGCCTGATCTGCTCGCCTAACTGGATCATCTAAAAAAAAATGTTAGAGTAATTGGGTGAATCGACGCTCAGTAAGTGGAAATATGCTATTACTAGTGTGTGGCAATTAAGTTAAGAATACTTTTCAAATGACAACTGAACTGTAGTCAAATAAATAATCTATAAAGCATATCTTTCTTTTCACAATTTAAAATATAACTGTAACATCTCTATTTTCTACTTTTCATACTGATAATATCATACTATACTCATCATATACTGTAAAACTGTATACATATATATAACTGTGCTTTATCCCTAGGACTCTGTACGTCATGATTTGACCCCTCATGACAGGGTTGTGCGGCCCGTAGGCGGGACTTCATCTGGTCGGCCCTCTAGATAAGTCAATATACTCTACTCTACCTCAGCCCGGCCAAATTGCATTCACTCTTAAGCTCCAGACTGGCTACTACCTTGTCAAACCGGCCCCCTCCACCAAGTGAATTGGGGAGCTGCAACCTCTCTGAGCATGACTGATGGTACCCACACACTATCTGAGATATGTGGTTGTACTCTATCTGTATATACAACGGTACCGTGCTCTGTAATCTATATCTATACTGTATCTGTCTATAATCTTTCCACAGGGATCTGATACTATACACATATATACATATATACTTTTTTACTGTTTTCATCATGTTTCCAAAATTACCATAACTCTATCTTTCTGTACTGTAAATATTGTAATCTCTGTATATTGTATCTGTAGCATCTTGATGCTACCTCTGTATCTCTGTCTATATACTCTGTCTGTATACTCTGTCTATATACTTTGTCCGTATACTCTGTATGTTATGGTAATAGGAAACATGGCATGCTATAACTCTGTATATACTGTTTTATATAAAACTGCAATATAAATACTGATCTGAGTAAAACTGTATGCATGTATATGTATATATATATATATATATATATATATATATATATATATCTATTTCATGAAACTATTCATATAAAAGTTGTTTGTGCATGTACATTTCTCTGTATACTCTCTGTGAATATAAATCTATATCTGTATATTTTGTGTAATCCCATATACTGGAAAAACTATATAAATTGTATATACTATCTATATATGTGTATTCAGTATAGTATGATACATTATAAAAGCTATATAAATTTCTTCATCACATGAAAATCTACTCAGGTCACGCAAGTATTTAAACTCATATTCTGTGAATACTGTATAATAAACTGGTATAAATACATGTCTATGAAATCTCTGATAGCATTATGAAAACTCCTAGCATATCATATTTCCCTTACCTTAACTCTGAAAAGCCCCTATAAAATTCTGGCTCTATACCCGCTGGGTTCCTAACTCAACATCCTAAAAACTCAATTCCCCAGAACAAAATATCAATATTTTCTTACCTACAACATTTCTTATAACTGAGGAGAAGGAAAATACTGAATAAAATGCCTTACCCTGAGATTAGGACGAAATCCAACCCAACTTTTCTAACAATCAGCTCCGGCAGACTTGTAGAGAATTTCGCCAGGAGTGTCGTGGTAGCCTCAGATCTTCAATCCGGTGAGAAATAGGCCCAAAAACGAAGAGAGAAGTGAGAGAGGGACGTAGAGAAAGAGAAAGAGAGAGAGAGAGAGAGAGAAAGAGAGAGAGAGAGAGAGGAATCTTGAAATTAGATAAAAATCCGAGTTTTCACTATTTATAGAGCCAGATTCGTCGACGAGACACATCACCTCGTCGACGAGTTTTTCAATAATTTCGTTGACAAACATCCACCCTCGTCGACAAATTTCAAGCTGCCCCAAAACCTCTCCCGGTATTTTCTCGTCGAAGAGACGTGGCTTCATCAACGAAATCCTTTATGCGCTCGTCGACGAATCCCCTGTATTCGTCTACGAACCCTGTGCAAAAATCCCAGGTTGTTATAGTTTCAGTATTTATTATGAAAGAAGAATTAAGTTTGAATTTCAAAAACTTATGTGGGCACATGGTCTTGTGGGCCCCAAACAACTTCGAGACCCAAGTGGGCCCCACGTAACTCCAATAGTTTTCACACGATCTTGTAGCCCCTACACAAGTTCGAGACTCATATAGACCCCACACGGCTTCGAGACTCATGTGGGCCCCACACAGTCCTGTCGACCTCACATGTGATGGATGTGGGAATGATCATTTGTATTGCGACATTTATGAAAGGCATACAAGGAAACTGATGTAGAATGGAATTGGTCGACCTATGTTGTAATGACCTGCTTAAATACCATATATATATATATATATATATATTTTAAAATAATATTCTACATGCTCTAATACCAAACTGGGGGGAAAACCCAATCATAAACCTAAGCAGCGAGAAGCATAAATCACATAAACATTACCATTTGAACATATATATATACAATACCACACAATACCAGAGTACTACATGTTTCCAAAATATGTACATACATTTGTTCCCCAAAAATACCCTCAACTAGCTAGGGTTATACATAAACATTCCCAAAATATACTCACTCTCTGACAAGGCACTATAAAAGCCCCCCTATCTGCAAGCCTGGTCTGCTCGCCTACCTGGATCACCTGAAAAATAATTCAACATTGGGATGAGCCAACGCTCAGTAAGAAGAAATATGCTATTACTAGTGTGTGGCAAATGAGCTACTATACTAAGAAAATCTGTTTCCATATAATCATGAATAACTGGATACAAAAGTACAGTACAAGTAATAAAATACACCACCCCTTTCCATGTTGCTTAACATAAAAGTATTATAAGTTATAATTCAAAATACTTCTAGTGTACATAAGTATGGTCCCTGTTTCTGTAAATCTGTACGTATGTAATAGAAACTAAAACTGTTCCCTGTGGCTATCTGTGTGTCATAACTTACCCCCTCATGACAGGGTTGTGCAGCCCGTAGGCGGGATTTACCTTGGTTGGCCAACCATGAATAAATCACTATACTCCATCGGTCGATCTGCCCACCTCAATCCATATCTGGATGGGGAGCCTAAACTCTTCAAGAGCCTAGGTGATCGACCTTACCACGTATTATCTAAATAGGTGGTTGCACTCATAAAGTAACATAATAGATGTAGCAACGGTACTATGCTCTGTAGCTGCAAGTCCCACAGGGTCTGATACTATATAATATATTTCTATATACAACTATCTGAATTACCATGATTCTGAAATAATCATAATAACCATGATGCTGCATAACTGTACTGTAATTCATACGTCGTATTACTGAGAACTGTATAATCATAACACTGAAACTGCATAATCATATTACTGAAACTGCATAATCATAATACTAAAAATCGTGTAATCATGGTACTGAGATTCATAAAATCATGGTACTGAAATATCGTCAAATTAGAATACTGAAATATCGTAAAACATATATTCATACTATATTCATATTCAAAAGCCACACGATACTATAATACATAATTTTCATCATTTAATAAACTGTATAATATTTTAAAAATACCTATAATAACATATTTCCCTTACCTGACTACTGGAAAGCCCTTATGGGATACTAACCTAACACCCGCAAGGCCTCCTACACAACACCCTAAAACCAACATATGCCAAAACAAAATATCAGAATTTTTCTGCCTATATCATTTCCTATAACTGACATAAGGCCAAAAACGGACTAAAAGGCCTTACCCTGAATTTGGGATGAAATCCCACTCAATCCCACCGACTATCAGTCCTAGCAAACTTGAAGAGAATTCCTCCAAGAGCATCGTGGTGGCTTCAAATCGTCGATCCGGCGACTAACAGGGCCAGAATTGAAGGGAGAAGAGATAGAGAGATGTAGAAGAAAGAGAGGAGAGAGAGAGCAGCCTGAGAAATGAATAAAAATCCGGTTTTTATCTATTTATAGGGCCAGATTTGTCGATGAGACAAGTCACTTCGTCGACGAAGCCCTATATTCGTCGATGAAATTCACAGCAGCCCAAACCGTCCCTCGGTATTTTCTCGTCGACAAAACCCTGTGTTTGTCAATGAATTTTCTTCTGCACTCGTCGACGAACCCCTGTATACGTCAACGAGTCCTGGAAGTTTCCTAAAATTAAAATTATCCCCAAAATGCGATGTCGTTCACGAACGCTCTGCGTTCGTCAACGAAGTCTACGGCCTCCTTCTGTTTTTGTATCTATTTCTCTCCCTCATATTATTTAAATAATATCATTCTTCAGGTCACTACATTCTCCCCTCTTTATGAAATTTCATCGTCAAAATTTACTATTTGTATCTCTATCAATACTCTCCATCATCCCGTAAAGAAAAGGGTCTACTTATTTTATTACCTGCCCTCACTTATGGCGGAGGAATACCGTGGTTACATGGATAGTTCTAGGAAATTACAACCATAAAAGAAAATTTCCCCCAAAACCAAAAAAAACTTCCTAACCTATACTCTACATTACAATTACATTGGACTCAACAAAATAGAATTACCATCTAAGCATATATATCAATACTATGATCCACTAAACAAGTGTGGATATTTCTGTCTAATCTCGCTTTCAAGCTCCCATGAAGCTTCTTCTATAACGTGATTTCTCCATAAAACTTTCACTAGTGGTATCCTTTTGCTGCGTAATTCTTATTCCTTCCTATCTAGGATTTGTACTAGAGCTTCTTCATATGCTAAAGCCTCACTGACTTCTAATTCTGCATGGTTGATGATATGGAAAGGATCCGAAACGTATTTCCTCAACATAGAAACATGAAATATGTCATGAACTCGAAATAGAGATGGCGATAAAGCCAGCCGATAGGCTACTGACCTAATCTTCTCAAGTATCTCAAAAGGGCCAATAAACCTAGGGCTCAACTTACCCTTCTTCCCCAATCTCAAGATCCCCTTTAGTGGAGTTATTTTCAGAAAAACATGATCACCTACTCCAAATTCCAGCCCTCGACGGTGAGACTCTGCACTGCACTGATCCTATCTCGAATAAGTCGGACTTTATCACACGCCCGCTGAATAATCTCTGGACCCAAAACTCGCCTTTCGCCTACTTCATCCCAGAAAAGAGGGGATCTACATCTCCTACCATATAATGCCTCATAGCGTGCCATGCCGATGCTAGCTTGATAACTGTTATTATAATCAAATTCAACTAGCGGCAAAAATTGAATCTAGTTACTTCCAAAGTCTAGCACACAAGCACGAAACATATCTTCCAATATCTAGATAGTTCTCTCTTTCTGACCATCGTTCTGAAGGTGAAAAGCTGTGCTGAATGCTAGCTGAGTCCCTAGTGCCTCCTGCAAACTCCTCCAAAACCGCAATGTAAAACGTGGATCACGGTCCGAGACTATGGATACCGGCACTCCATGGGATCGAAAAATCTCCTGTATATAAATCTCTGCTAACTAGTTCATAGGGTAGCTGATCTTAATAGGCAGAAAATGTGCTGTCTTTGTCAATCTATCAACTATCACCCAGATGGCATTCTGACCATGCAGCGCTGGCGGCAGCCCATTAAAAAATTCATGGATACATGGTCCCACTTCCACTCAGGAATGAAAAGTGGTTATAACTAACTAGCTGGCCTCTAGTGCTCAGCCTTAACCTGCTAGCACGTCAAACACTATCTCTCTCTTCATGCCATTCCACTAGAAATAATGTCGCAGATCCCTATACATTTTTGTACTGCCAGGATGAATAGTGTATAGAGACTTGTGTGCCTCCTCTAGAATCGTCCTCCTGATGCTATCATTTGTAGGCACACATAATATGGTACGAAATCTTAGAGCCCCATCATCAGAAATACTGAACTCTTCCCCCTGACCATCCTGTACTCTGGCTATCACCTTCACTAACTCTGGATCATCTCTTTGAGCAGCTTTAATCTTCTTATATAATGTGGTTGTACAACCAAATTGGCAATAAGCGTCTGAGGATCATCCTCCACTAATTCCCCACCGAGTCTTTCTAAGTCCATCTAAATTGGATGTTGAACTATTGCTGCTAAATGTGTTGTGTCTCCTGATTTACAGCTCAGAGCATCAGCCACCACATTTGCTTTACCTGGGTGATAACTGATGGTGCAATCATAATCCTTAATGAGTTCCAACCACCTCCTCTTCCGCATATTCAACTCTTTCTATGTAAAGAAATACTTGAGGCTCTTATGATCAAAAAATATCTCATACCTCCCACTGTATAAATAATGTCTCCAGATCTTTAGTGCATGAACAATCGCAGCCAATTCTAGATCGTGAGTAGGGTAGTTCTTTTCATATTCTTTCAACTGTCTGGACGCATACGCCACCACCCTACCATGCTGCTTCAGCACACAATTGAGACCTTTCAAGGACGCGTCACTGTAGATAACATAACCATTGCCTCCTGATGGAATCGTCAAAACTAGTGCAGTGACGAGCCGCTGCTTTAATTCCTGGAAACTCTGCTCGCATTCTTCATCCCACACAAATCTGGAATTTTTCCTAGTCAATCGCATGAGAGGACCTGACAAGGCTAAAAAACCCTTAACAAAACGATGGTAATAACCTACCAATCCTAAGAAGCTCCTGACTTTCTGCGCATTTCTCGGCCTAGACCAGTTTACCACCGCATCAATCTTGCTGGGATCTACTGAAATACCGTCCCCTGAAATCACATGGCCTAGAAATGTCACCTTCTCAAGCCAGAACTCACACTTGCTAAATTTAGCATAAAGCTTCTCCTCCCTGAGAGTCTGCAACACTTGCCTCAAATGCACCTCAAGCTCCTCAAAACTCCTCGAGTACACCAGTATATCATCGATGAAAACTACTACAAACTAATCTAGATACTGGTGAAAAACTCTGTTCATCAATTCCATGAACACAGCCGAGCCATTCGTTAGACCAAAAGGCATAACAAGAAATTCATAGTGCCCGTACTTGGTCCTAAAGGCTATCTTTGCAATGTCCTCTGCTTTTACTCTTACTTGATGATACCCGGATCTGAGGTCAATTTTGGAATATACCCGTGTACCCTAGAGCTGATCAAACAAATCATCTATATGGGGTAGAGGATATTTATTCTTAATATTAACCTTTTTTATCTCCCTATAATCGATGCACATCCTCATGGACCCGTCTTTCTTCTTTACGAACAACACTGGAGCTCCCCACGGCGATACACTGGGTCGTATAAATCCCTTGTTGAACAAATCTTACAACTGCTCCTTTAACTCCCCCAATTTAGCTGGAGCCATACGATACGGGACCTTAGAGATCAGCACAGTCCCTGGAGGTAAATCTATAGGAAAATCTACCTCGCGCACAGGAGGCAACCCTGGTAGCTCCTCTGGAAAAACATCTAAAAATTCTTGTACTACTGGAGTGCTATCAATCTTCAACTCATTTTTAGATGCTTCTTTCACAAAGGCTATAAACCCTTGACCTCCGTCCAAGAGCAATCTGCTCACCTGCACGGTTGACACAAATTGCATTGGAGCACGTACCCGTGAAAAAACCAACGAATCTGAATTGTTGCTCTCTAGGAGGTCTGAAAATTACTTCCTTCTGGAAACAATCGATGCTAGCATGATTGACAGCCAACCAGTCCATACCCAGTATTATATTGAAACCACACATATCAAACACAATAAGATTTGCTGGCAGCACTTTCCCCTGAATTTCTATCGGATAGCCTCTAAGTACCCTCTGACATCTGATCACTGACCCTGATGGTGTAGCTACCGACAACGATATATCTAATGGCTGGGTCTCACTCTCAAATAATTTAACATAGGATGTAGAAATGAAAGAATGAGTAGCACCCGAGTCAAAAAATAATAATAACTGGATATGATGAAACAATAAATGTACCTGTCACCACATCCGCAGCAGTCTCTGCACCTCCTAGCGTCAAAGCATATACCCGTGCTGGGGCCACATTCCTCTGCTGGCCACCCCGAGGCACCTGGTATCCTCCCCGAGCTACCTACTATCCTCCCTAATAGGGCCTGGGAGCTGGGACCTGGTCCTTCTGACCTGGGCACTCACGCATCACGTGACCGGGTATCCCACAACGATAACATATGCCCTTGCCTACCCTACATTCCCCTAAATGATGTCTCCTACACGTCTGACACACTGGGTAAGTTCGTGCACCTTGGTTCCCATGAGGTCCTACCATCTACCTCTGGTCACCCCTATCATGACCTCCTCTCCATAGACCCCTACTGGAACCAGCCTAAAAACCCTGAGGCACAGGCCTCTTCCTCTAACTCTGAGCTGCCACACCCCTCTGAATACCATTCTTGATAATCGCAGCTCTATCTACAACATCTGTGAATGTCTGAGCTCTGAAACCAATCACCTGCTCAAAAAAATTCTGCCTCAACCCCTCTTCAAACTTCCTTGCCTTTTTCTCTTCATCAGGTGCTAGATGTGAAGCGAAACGCGATAACTCAAAAAACCGAGCTGCGTACTGGGATACAATCAACTTCCTCGGTATCAAATGTAGGAACTCTGCTGCTTTTGCACTCCGAATGATAGAAGGGAAATACCGCTCGAAGAACATATCCTTGAATCGATCCCACGTCACTGGAACTGGAACCGGCCTTTGCTCCTCTATCAGACGCACTACTCTCCACCAGCGCTTCGCCTCCCCTGTCAACTTGAATGTGGCAAATGCTACCTTCTGCTCGTCCGTACATGGAAGCACTGTCAATTTCTCTTCGATATCCTAGACCCAATTCTCAGCTACAATCAGGTTATCTCCTCCAGCAAAGGATAGGGGCTTCATACGCGTAAACTGCTCAATCGAAAAGCCACGTTTCCCCGAGCTCTTGGCCATCTCAGCCATCACCTGCTGAGTGACACTGCGCAGTACAACATCTGTATCTCCTCCATCTATACTGGAAGGTCCTAGCCTGTCCTCCCTAACATTTGTGCCACTGCTTCCTGGGTCCATCCTAAAAATAAGAAACACACTTAAGCACTTTATCTCCTATATGGACCTATCCTGTACCAACTCAAAATTAATTATCTTCCCTGACCTTAACCATTATCCAGTTCTGTCACCTAGAAACACAACCTGACAATAGTTTACTATGGTTTTCCTGAAATCATCACCCCAAGAAAAACATAGAAACCACTACGGAAATCTTGTACCCAGACACAGAACAAACCCCAAGTCCTTTTCCTATACTCTGGTATTGCTTCCGATGCACTCTATAGTCTACAGAACCTAGAAAACCTAGGCTCTGATACCAAACTGTAACGACCTGCTTAAATACCATACATATATTTTACAATAATATTCTACATGCTCTGATACTAAATTTGGGGAAAACCCAATCACAAACCTAAGCAGCGAGAAGCATAAATCACATAGACATTACCATTTGAACATATATATATACACAATACCAGAGTACTACATGTTTCCAAAATATGTACATACATTTGTTCCCCAAAAATACCCTCAACTAGCTAGGGTTATACATAAACATTCCCAAAATATACTCACTCTCTGACAAGGCACTACAGAAGCCCCCATATCTGCGAGCCTGGTCTGCTCGCCTACTTGGATCACCTGAAAAATAATTCAACACTGGGATGAGCCAACGCTCAGTAAGAAGAAATATGTTATAACTAGTGTGTGGCAAATGAGCTACTATACTAAGAAAATATGTTTCCATATAATCATGAATAACTGGATATAAAAGTACAGCACAAGTAATAAAATACACCACCCCTTTCCATGTTGCTTAACATAAAAGTATTATAGGTTATAATTCAAAATACTTCTAATGTACATAATTATGGTCCCTATTTCTATAAATCCGTACGTATGTAATAGTAACTGAAATTGTTCCCTGTGGCTATCTATGTGTCATGACTTATCCCCTCATGATAGGATTGTGTGGCCCGTAGGTGGGATATACCCTGACTGGCCAACCAAGAATAAATCACTATACTCCATTGGTCGATCTGCCCACCTCAACCTATATCTAGATGGGGAGCCTAACCTCTTCAAGGGCCTAGGTGATCAACCTTACCACGTATTATCTAATTAGGTGATTGCACTTATAAAGTAACATAATATCTGTAGCAATTTCTATATACAACTATCTGAATTACCATGATTCTGAAATAATCGTAATAACCATGATGCTGCATAACTATACTATAATTCATACGTCGTATTACTGAGAACTGTATAATCATAACACTGAAACTACATAATCATATTACTGAAACTGCATAATCATAATACTGAAAATCGTGTAATCATGGTACTGAAATATCATCAAATTAGAATACTGAAATATCGTAAAACATATATTCATACTATATTCATATTCAAAAGCCACACGATACTATAATACATAATTTTCATCATTTAATAAATTGTATAATATTTTAAAAATACCTAGCATAACATATTTCCCTTACCTGACTACTGGAAAGCCCTTATGGGATACTAGCCTAACACCCGCAGGGCCTCCTACACAACACCTTGAAACCAACATATGCCAGAAAAAAATATCAGAATTTTTCTGCCTATATCATTTCCTATAACTGACATAAGGCCAAAAATAGACTAAAAGGCCTTACCCTGAATTTGGGATGAAATCCCACTCAATCCCACCGACTATTCGTCCTAGAAAACTTGAAGAGAATTCTGCCAGGAGCATCGTGGTGGCTTCAGATCATCGATCCAGCGACTAACAGGGCTAGAATCGAAGAGAGAAGAGATAGAGAGATGTAGGAGAGAGAGAGAGAGGAGAGAGAGAGCTGCCCGAGAAATGAATAAAAATTTGGTTTTTATCTATTTATAGGGCCAAATTCGTCGACGAATCTTTCAGTAAATTCGTCGACGAAGCCCAGCATTCGTCGATGAAATTCAGAGCAGCCTGAACCGTCCCTTGATATTTTCTCGTCGACGAAACCCTGTGTTCATTAATGAATTTTTTTCTCCACTCGTCGACAAACCCCTGTATTCGTCGACGAGTCCTAGCATTTTCCTAAAATTAAAATTATCCCCAAAATGCGATATCGTCTGCGTTCGTCGACGAAGTCTATGACCTCCTTATGTTTCTGTATCTATTTCTCTCCCTCTTATTATTTAAATAATATCATTCTTCGGTTCACTACATATGTCCTACGATTCAACCCTCACATAAGCACATACACTTAAAACACACTTCAATCTGTAACTCTTTGTATGTACATATGTATTACATGAAGAATTTTGGTACATGAAGACAGCAATTGGCATGTTGAAGCAAGTTCGAGTTCAAGACTCGTGTGGGCCCCACCCAATCATGTGGGCCCCGCATAGGATACCTATATTATTATTATTATTATTATTATTATTATTATTATTATTATTATTATTATTATTATTATTATTATTATATCATATATTTCTACAAATTTTGTCAATCAAAATATTATTTTATGTATATGTACTTATTTATGTGTACAAACAGTGTTTACCCTACTTATCCTAGCAAATTCCATTTGAACGAGGATGACCTCCAGGAAGCGACTGAGCCGCAATGGTCTCTAAGCACTTGTTAAGGTAAGGTCTTTCTTAGGCATCAAACATGGAATTCAAGATCTTACAAAAAAGCACCTCTGTATAGATATTAACTTAATGACCATTTTCTATTATTTTATTATTATTAGTACGCTTTAATCGTATATACATTTTTTGGATCATTACAAGAATAACTCAACCTAGGGTCTTTTCTAAAATGTTCCAATTCAACTAATATAATGATGTTCAGATAAGCTAAATAGAAAAGGCAGTTCCAGTATTACATAAGCAATCACAAAAACGTAGTTAAATATCCATGCAATGAATTTAGCAAAAACAAAATGAACAAGCAAGCACCAGAATGTAAAGATAATAAAGGCACAATGACACGCGATATGTTGCCGAGGTTTGGCAAATGTGCCTACGTCCCCACCTCTAACTCGTAAGTCCAAGGATTCTACTAAAGCTTACTTGCAAACGGAGCGACACTAGTTACAACACCCTTTCTTTTCTGGGCAAGGGAAACCCCAGGTCAGATTAATAGGGCTGACCCCAACCTTTACAACCTCTCCTTAAAGGGGCGGAGAATACCCACCTCAGGCCACGCCTGGAATATAATCGATCCTTATGGGCTAAATCAACACCCCCTCAGGCCACGCCTGGAATACAACCACAAGTAATAAATTTTGTGTACAAAATAGATGCTTTGTACACAAACAGATATGTACACCAATAAGCACTACACAATCAAAGCACTTACATATGATAAGGATTTATGCTCAGGAAGGAACTTTAGAAAACCCAAATAAATATCTCAATGATGTTTTTCAAATATAAAGCAAAATAGAAATTTAGGGTTTAAACTTGCAAAAGTGTTTATCAAAGAATAGTATGCAAACTTTCAAGTCTAGCAATGAGAATGCCAAACTCAGAAGTAAAGGAAAGGATTTTCCCAATCAATATTTATCTATATGAAATAATATGAGAAAAATCACAATAGCAGACTCTCAAGAAGGTATTTCAAACGTGTATAATGAAATCACTCTGTAAATAGTGTGAGTGCACTCTGATATGTTTAAATTTTAAGTTGCGGTACCGATCATTCGCAATTTTCTGTATCTTCTGAGCCATAAGGGGTTTTGAAAACACCTTATTATATAATTTATGAAATTAAAATAATATCATGAAGATCTCATTTTTACTCATATTTTCATAAAATACGCAACATAAAAATAAACTCATGTCATATTTACTCATATTTTCGTGAAATTATGCAACGCAGAAATAAACTTATGCCACATAATTTTCGTGTTAAAAATATTTTCTTGAATATAAATTAATGTTGTAAAATGTCCAAGGGGTTGAGAATATTTCCTAACTCAAAAATAAATGCCAAGTATATTAAAGATAAAACTGGTATAATTAAATATGCGTAAAAATAAATTTAGGAAAATTTTATGAAAAATAACTAGCATAATCAAAATTTACTTACAGATGAACTTGAGTATAAATTTTAATAAAAAATCTAACATAATCAAATGTATTTACGCTTTCTTAACCTTGTAAACGGTCACCACAAGTATCTTCGAAAATGAGATTGGAAAGAGTGTGTGAGTGAGAATTTTAATTATAACAAAAATTCTCCCTCCATCACTAATTCTTTCACTCACTAATCCTTCTCTTCCTTTAAATTTTTTTTGTGAAAAAATGAAGGTTGAGAGCTTCCTATTTATATGAAATTTTTGGGGAAGAAAATAAAATTTATTAAAGTGTGGAGAGATGGGTGAAATTATAATTTTTTTAAAATAAATGAATTGGCATAGGATGGGCTAGATATGGACTTGAGATGGGATGTATGGGATTGGGATGGGAATACATGCGGGGAAAATGGGAGTGCTTGCCGACAATCTTATTTAATTAATTTACTTAAT
The DNA here is from genome assembly GCF_029873635.1 of Malania oleifera. NCBI lineage: Eukaryota > Viridiplantae > Streptophyta > Magnoliopsida > Santalales > Ximeniaceae > Malania > Malania oleifera. The sequence goes on along the minus strand of NC_080417.1, from coordinate 62,037,640 downwards.
TAATTAATTAATTAATTTTTTTTGAAATCATTATTATTATTATTATTATTATTATTATCATTAAGCTATGTTTTAGTATTCATTTTGAAAGAAGAATTAATTTCGAATTTCGAAAACTCATGTGGGCACATGGTCTTGTGGGCCCCACACAACTTCGAGCCCTATAGCCCCAAGTGGGTCTATGTAACTCCAATAGTTTTCAAACGATCTTGTAGGTCGTACACAACTTCGGGACTTATGTGGACTCCACACGACTTTAAAACTCATGTGGACCCCACACGACTTCGGGACTCATGTGGGCCCCACATGGTATTGTCGGCCTCACATGCGCTGGATGTGGGAATGATCACTTGTATTGCGAGATTTATGAAATGTATACAAGGACACTGATGTAGAACGGAATTGGTCAACCTATGTCCTACGATTCAACTCTCACACAAGCACGTACACTCAAAACACACTTCAATCCATAACTTTTTGTAGGTACATATGGATTACATGAAGATTTTTGGTGCATAAAGACCGCAGTTGATATGCCAAAGCAAGTTCGAGTTCGAGACTCGTGTTGGGCCCACCCAAACATGTGGGGCCCGCATAGGATACCTCTATTATTATTATTATTATTATTATTATTATTATTATTATTATCATATATTTCTACAAATTTTGTGAGTCAAAACATTATTTTATGTATATGTACTTATTTACGTGTACAAATAGTGTTTACCCTGTTTATCTTAAGAAATTCCATTTTGACAAGGCCGACCTCCAGGGAGCGACTAAGCAGCAATGGTCTTTGAGCACTCGCTAAGATAAGGCCTTTTTTAGGCATCAAACATGGAATCGAGGATCTTACAAAAAAATACCTCTGTATTGATATTAATTTAATGACCATTTTCTATTTTTTTTATTATTATTAGTATGCTTTAATCGTATATACATTTTTCGGATCATTACAAGTATAACTCAACCTAAGGTCTTTTCTAAAATGTTCCAATTCAACTAATATAATGATGTTCAGATAAGCTAAGTAGATAAGGCAATTCTAGTATTACATAAGCAATCACAAAAACATAGTTAAATATCTGTGCAATGAATTTAGCAGATATAGAATGAACAAGTAAGCACCAGAATGTAAAGACAATAAAGGCACAATGACACGCGATATGTTGCTAGGGTTTGGCAAATGTGCCTACGTCCCTGCCTCTAACTCGCAAGCCCGAGGATTCCACTAAAGCTCACTTGCAGATGGAGCGACACTGGTTTCAACGCCCTTTCTTTACTGGGCAAGGGAAACCCTAGGTCAGATTAACAGGGCTGGCCCTAACCTTTACACCCTCTCCTTAAAGGGGCGGAGAATACCCACCTCAGGCCACGCCTGGAATATAATCGATCCTTACAGGCTAAATCAACACCCCCTTAGGCCACGCCTGGAATACAACCACAAGTAATAAATTGTGTGTGCAAAACAGATGCTTCTTACTCAAGTAGATATGTACACCAATAAGTACAACGCAATCAAAGCACTTACGTATAATAAGGATTTATGCTCAAGTGAGATCTTGCAACTTTAAATGTCAGTTGTCAAGTATGTGTGTGTGTGTGTGTGTGTGTGTGTGTGTGTGTGTGTGAGAGAGAGAGAGAGAGAGAGAGAGAGAGAGTGAAACCTTTCATTCAGGATATTATATCCAATAAATGAATAATCAAAGGAACTTTAGAAAACCCAAATAAATATCTCAATGATGTTTTTCAAATATAAAGCAAAATAAATATTTAGGGTTTAAGCTTGCAAAAGTGTTTATCAAAGAATAGTATGCAAACTTTCAAGTCTACCAATGAGAATTCCAAACTCATAAGTAAAGGGAAGGATTTTCCCAATCAATATTTATCTATATGAAATAATATGGGAAAAATCACAATAGCAAACTCTCAAGAAGGTATTTCAAACGTGTATAATAAAATGAGAGTATATGGCAAAAGATATGAAATATGAATATGAAGATGGCAAACACCAATGAAAAGCAAACTCACTTCAATTTGCAATTGTTTTGCAAATAAGGAGTATAATGTTTAAGCTCTCTTCTTGAAAAAATTTTAGCAAGCAAGAACAAATGAGAGTATGTAAAATGTGCTTGAAAATTGAAAGAATGTAAGTAATGTGAGTGTAAAATTTTCAGAGAGTATTTTGCTAATCTCTAACTAATCAGGGCAAATGAAGGGGTATTTATAAATTTTCCAAAAAATGTTACCATTGGGGACACGACTGGTATTTTGGAAAAAAATTAATTAAAAATTAACCTCTATTTTGTGCGATAAAAACTCGCGAACCCGAGGGGTTCAGTCGACTGACTTTCAGCGTCGGTCGACCAAACACACACACAATCATTTGAATTTCAATGCAGGTTTGGCTGGCTGTGGGAGGGACCGGTCGGCCGAGCCAAGGTGATTTTCCAAACCTTTATAGGTTCGGTCGCTTGGCCTTAAGGTCGGTATGTCAAGTGAACAAGGCCGATCAGTTGACCCATTTTAAAACATGAAAGGTCGATCCTCCAAGTACGCTAAAAAAGGTGTTTTAGACTTTCGATTGACCTAGGGTGATAAGTTTGTTTTTGATTGGTTGGCCGAGCCATGACAAAACTTTAACCTTTGGCCACGTGTACATAGTCATTTGGCTAAGGCATTTATAACGCACTACGTTCGGTCAACCGAGTCCCTTTTGAAAAACAAAGTATACCCTGATTTTTAACTTTAAAAAAAGATGTATCCTTGTTTGTGTATGTCTTTTTAGAATATAAACATTTTTACAAAAAATAAAAAGTGACATTTGACTTGTACTACAACAAACATTTATTACAAAAAGTATTTTTCCTGAACCACTTTTTAAAAAACTATTCAAGTAAATTTTGATAAGCAATTTAAGTTTACTTTTTTGCCACTTATAAGTGACACTAATTTTGCAGATATAAGAAATTTTGTAGCTATTTTATAATTTATAAAATACATTAGAAGATAATCATATATTATTTTAATATGTATTTTCAAGTTTAAGCACTAAAAAAACATAATTCGATTTTGGAATGAAGAAGAAGAACTATCTATTAATTTAAATTAATATTAAAAATTAAAAATGTTAATTTAATTAATGATATTATTTTAACATAAATTAATACGATAGTCATATGTTATAAATATAAATTAAGAATGAGATTATTGTTAATCAAAAAATAATATTATACTATTTTTACTTAATAAAAATAATTAAATATTAATTTGAAATTATAGTTAACATTATATTAATCAAAATTTAAATTAAAAATTTAACATATATTATTATTTTATGCATTATAACCCATTAATTATTAATAAAATATAATTAAATTTTAGAATGAATAAAATGAACAATCTATAAATTTAGTTAATACTAAATAAGCTAAAAATTTTAATTTAGATATTAATACTATTTTTTAACATATATTAATATATATACATTAATAACAAGAGTTGTGCTAATTAATAAATAATAATATATTATTTCAGTTAATAGAAAGTATTTAAATTTTAACCACAACTAATATAATTAACATTTAAAATTTTAATTATAAAAATATTAATGTTTTTGTTTAAAATATATTTAAAAATACATATATATTAATTATTATAATTTCATTTTAGGTTGAACAAGAATTATTTATTAATTTAAATTAACATTAAATAAATTAAAATTTTAAATTTAATTAATAATATTATTTTTATCATAATTTAATACGATAGTAATATGTTATAAATATACATTAATATAAAAAATATTATTAATTAAAAATAATAATCTTATATCATTTTCTAAATAGTGAATATTTATATTTTAATTATAAATAATCAAAATAATCATTAATGAAGTTATTAATTAAAAAAATTATTTATAATTTAAAATATATTTAAAAATAATTATATAGTACCCTATAATAAAATTAAGTATCTAAATATCATTTATTTTCAAATATTATTAAATACTACATGTAACTTTTAATACTTTCTCAGTTCAGCATTTACCATATCTGTGGCCTGGCAATAATATGACATTGATTATGAGGAGACATTTGCCTTTGTTGCTCGTATTACCTCCGTTCGCTTCCTTTTGCCTGTTGCCTCTGCCCGACGATGGTCTTTATTTCAGATGGATGTCAAGAATGCCTCCTTACATGGTGATTTGACTGAGGTGGTATATATGCAGCCTCCTCTAGAGTATCTTCATCCTCTTGATAAGGTTTGTTGTCTCCGATGTGCATTATATGAGCTTGAGCAAGCTCCCCGTGCTTGGTTTGTCAAGTTCAGCTCTACTGTTGCACAACTTGGTTTGCTTCTAGCCCCTATGATTCAGCTCTTTTTACTCGTCACACTGATACTAGCATCACTATTCTATTACGTTATGTTGATGATATGATCATTACTAATGATGATACTTCTGGTATTCATAAGCTTAAGCAGTTTCTGTGTCAGCAGTTTGAGAAGCAAGACCTCAGTTCTCTTAGCTACTTCCTCGGCTTAGAGGTGTCCCTATATCTGATGGCTAACTTTTTACCCAAGCCAAGTATGCTTTTGATCTTCTCACACATGCTTGTCTTTAGAAACATATGAAAATGGTGTTTCTGACATGCAAAACTCTTTCACATTAAAATCTCCTGCAAGAAGCAATTCTGGCTCCATGTAACGCTGATATGAAGCTCCATCAACGTCAAAATCACCAATCTGTTCACACAAGCTCCAATTGCGGTGGCCAGTGCCAGCAGCGGCTCTCATTTTTCTGGAGGCGATTTAATTACAGGCTATAGGGAGAAAGTAACGCATTGAATATATTACCTTCGCCTACCTATGCTTGTCTCTGAATGCTTTGATAAATCCCAGCGCTGATGCGAGTCAGCCTCCGTCAGCCTTCTGTAACTGAAGAATGCATCAGAGGACCTATTTACCAATTGCCACATCCACTTGATTACTTGAAGCACAGCTATAGCCTAATCTTTGGTACAAGAGAATACAGTGAAATTGGTCACTTCTTCATCTCTCTCTCTCTCTCTCTCTCTCTCTCTCTCTCTATATATATATATATATATTTGAAGAGAATAAAGAAGGAATGCACATAAATGAAAGACAACTACAGGCAGCTTCAAAGCTAGAAAAAGATAATCATGAAATTAGGCTAGAGTCTTTATTAAAAATTGTGTTACAGATGTGTTAACAAAGACAATGTATAACAGATCCTATTTCTGAGACATTTGAGTTTTTCCTATGCTAAATTATTAGACAACAAAAATTGCCATCGCCTGATCTAATTCTCTCGGGGCCACAGAATCGGCCAGCACTACATGATAAATTAAGCCGAAGAGCCCAATGGAACCAATTGGAAAAAGATGTGTTGGCCCTACACAACAATGGGTGAACTGTGGAAGAGAATGAAAAATGGGGAGGATTCAATGGGATCCAAAACTACACGATCGATGATCCTGCATATTGTTAGAAATTGATTTCATCTATATATGAAATCTCAGACGAAATGATGTGTTGGGTATTCATGCTCATATCCATTATAGTCATAATATAATCGTTCCCCTTCAGCAATGTCACGAGTAGCAACCAAAAAGACACGGCATTCACCATCGACATTGTATCTTACGCACTTAAGATTCTGCTTCTTCCTTCCCTCCCTGCACAAAATCGGAAAGGATTCAAGCAGAGTGTCGGTCTGGCATTTCAAACCCAAAGAAAATACTTGGCACACAGCGATATAGAATTATGTAATACAATGTTCGCTATGTGCCAAGCTCCACAAAAAAAAAATATGGAAAACTAAGCAACACCACCGGAGGGCCGGTGTTGCAACAGGGAAGTAGTTGAGTCAGAAATATGGACAACATGGGGCAGGGTACAAAGCCTTACGGAGTATGATTATTAATTCCATTAATAAAGCGAGCAATATTTCCTCGCTTATCGGGACAGATCACAAGACTTTTGGATGGATCTGTAGCTAAAAGAAGGGTCATCATGCTATCACAGTCATCATGTTCACGGTTCTTGATGTAATCCACATCACCAGTGTATTCTGTGATAAATGTCATATCTTTTATATGACCATCAGCCTCGACTGTATAACTGCATCAAATATTTAAAAGGAATGTGTTAAAAATCATTATAATAGAAAAATACCCACATGCGTGCACTGACAAACCAAGAACTTCCCATTAGGGAGATGCGCCACAGGCCCATGCTCCTGTTCAATATGTATTTTTGAAAAGAAATGAACTCGAGACTAACATACCCTTCACATGAATCAAAGACTACTGCAAGGGGAGGACAATCGCCTCTTTTACACATGGCTTTGCAGTATTCCACGGTTTCTGCATCTTCTCTGGAAAGCACCTAATTGAAAATTACATAACAGATGCTAAGATAACATGTACCTCGCAGGAAGTTTAAAATTCTCCGCAGAACTTAAATCTGAAACATTCGAGTTCAGAACCTGCATGCCACCATTTTCAAATTTTGCCTGATTGGCTGATTTAGGAGCCATGACTAACATGTAAGTGAGGCCATCACTGAATTCCATCTTCAATGCTGTTAAGGCAGTAGCTAGGGAACCCATTTGTTTCAACCTTCGTGCAGGATCTTCTGTTGGAGTAAATGGCAACAGTCTCCTTCTTTTCTTGTATAAGACTAATGACCCAGAACGTTTTCGACGCTTTCTCATGTCTGAAAAAACAAAAAGGTTGCATCAATGGTGTTGTTAAAAACCTAAATTGCACAGAAAAATATTTGTGTAAAGGATCAAAGACACAATGCAGCAATTTAATTCAGAACAATCCACAATCACAACTATATGAAAGCAATAATAATCATAAGGACACAAAAAATAACGTGGTTCGACAATGTTTACATCAATGGGAGCAAACGACAATGATTCATTATCTTTTTGTCCAAATTACAAGAACAATACATCAATTTTCTCAACTCTTACAACCATCATACTCTAAATACATCAGATATGACATATATATAGAGTTTCTGGAGGTTTTCCCTCCAAACCTCAACTAAATTAATGTTCACCTTTCAAAATTTGAAATTTGTGCTGGGTATCCTGAGTCCAACTGTCAACGGTTTCAGACATAATGCAATTTTTCTGAAGCATTGCTCCAAACCGTCGATGGTTAGAGCCTTACCATCGACGGTTTCCCCTGCTCCTACTTGATTTCTTTCATGTTTTCCCTCTGTGTATGTTTTCCACTCAGTATGTGAGTCACATATCACAACAATCTCCATCTTAGCGAACATACGCCCCTTAGGAGAAACTGAAAACATGAATCCGCTGCTCCACCTTGAACTTGGGACGTTAGGTTGGGACCGCCTCCTGTCTAGCAACTGGAGACAAACACCAAGTCCAAGCAATGCTTGAACTTACTCATGACAACTTCGACTTCTGCCATAAACCCCATTTAGTTGTTGATGTTACACCCGAAGGCTTCACCCTGGGTTTCCAACAAGGCATTCCCACAATAGTAAACGCAAAACCTACTGTAAACATTCTATCATCAAAGCCCCCTACATAATCTTCAATAAATCTCACAACTGACGGACCACTCTGTCGCCTGTCGAAACACCCCATTGCTCCATCATGGAAGACTTTGATATATCCCAAACATCATCGTACGTCCTTAGGTACCGAGCAGTAGACATTTCATATCGGTTCTCCACAAAAACCCCTTTAGATGGGAAACAAAGTCTCCCAGTGGTTTTGTCCACAAAGTCACCATGAGATAACACTAATCTCCCTGCAGCTCTATTTATGCGAATTTTCAAACCAAGACTCTTCTTGGTCATACCCAAAATCTTTATGTCAAAACCTTTCAACAGAGTTTCCAACTGATTAGCTTTAGTCAAAGTCTTCCCACTAATAACATGTCACTTACACACAACAGATATATCACTCTCTTACATCCTATCACCCTCTTTCCTAACTGGACTTCTCACCAACTCCCACATCTGATTCTTATGCAATACTTTCCTTTCCTCCATCATAACACTCATCCAACTATTTTCCTTTCATTGTTCACTGCAAATTAAAAATAGTAGGAACCTTATTGCTAGTAGTAATGAATGCAGAAAATACCATAATGCTAAATTTATACCTGAGTGGTGGTTTGATAGTGCACCAAGGCCCACCGTGATCTTGCTAGTTTCCTGAACTGAAACTCCCTGCAATATAAACAATGTCATCTCTAACCTGAGTCTGTAGCTCAACCTGTATCACATGTCCATTTATATTGTGAAACAGTTAACCCGAGATTGAACTCCCTGCATTTCTGCTTTGAGTATCTAACTCCACCTGAATTACATGTTTGTTGCTGCCACAATTTTCTGGCATTTGCTTCTTTTCCTTTACTTGAGTACGCTGCCCCGTGGCTTTATCACCAAAAATCCTGTCCTCAATCACCCCTTTGTTTGCCACAGGATCACCCAACTTGAACTCACCTTTCTTATACCTCAGTAAGATATACTGTCCGGGCATAACACCAAACCTAGATCTTACATCACGAGAATAGTGCACCAGTGGACATACACTCACACCCAAGTAGTCTACCGCAAAACCTGCCTACAATTCACCTGCAACTCTCCCATCGAGTGATACCTTCGGCGATCGGTTAAACGAGAAACGCATCATACTCGTTGACTTTACCAAGAAGTTCCTTGCAAGCCCTACATATAACCTGTCCTGCTCACAAAACTCCTTGAACAAAACTAGCGTACTCGGTCACAATGTCTAACCTGAGGATCTCTCTCCCGATATGGTTCTCCACCTCAAGCACAAGTTAAACCTGATAAACACATTAAACTTGTGCCATGAGATACACCAAGACCTTTCGTGATAAACCCACGAAATACTTATGTCTACCCTGTGATGTTATCCTCACCGATCTCCAAACATCTGAATACATGTAGTCACCAATATGCCCTAACCGCATATGCCACAGAACATCTGACTCAGATTCTACAAATGCAGCTCCACCTATAACTGTAACACCCTGCAGTGCATAGATATTTCCCGCTATCTTTTGTCCTTTCATTACTATCGAATCGCCTTCACACACTTTTATTTCTCCACTTTAAGACTTGTAAATATATCCGTTACAAACTAAAGTGCCCAATGAAATTACATTCTTTCTTAGACTCGGTACATGTCTAACATCACATATGGTTCTCACAACACCATCATACATTATGATTTTGGCATTTCCAATACCAATTATTTTTCATGAAATATCATTTCCCATCGAAACACAACCAATATTAACTGACCTGTACGTGTTGAACCATTTTCTATTTGCTGTCATGTGATAAGAGCATCTGGTATTTAGGATCCAAGAATTATCTGTGAGGCACTCTGAACTCGACACATAACATATCTCCATCATTGCTTCTTGAGTTAGTCTCCTTCCACTACATTTGCAAATTTTAACGGATCCTTCTGATACTCAGCCCCTTTCTTCCACTTCGAACATTGTGGTCTTATGTACCCAAATTTATCGCACCTAAAACACTTTATGTTCTTCCTCTTCCCGGACTACAATCGAGATCTGCTCCGAGACTTAATGTCTCCCACATTCCTGGTTACTCTTCACCACGAGCCCTTCAACATATGAAACTTCATCGTTAACCATTTTTCTTTGATGAAAACCGAGCAATGCGCTTGTCACCTCTTCCAAATTTAGGCTTTCTTTGTCCTATGTCAAAGTGGTAGCTAAATTCTCATACGTGTGAGACGCAGGTAGGGAATTCAATAGTATTAGCGCCATGTCTTCCTCCTCAAACTTTACATCAACACACATCAAATCACTCATAATCTGATTTAATGTGTTGATATGTTGGTTCAAACCCGAACCCTCCGCCATCTTAAACCAATACAACCTTTGCTTAAGAAACAATTTATTCGATAAAGACTTAGATATATACCGGCTTTCCAGTTTCCACCAAATTGCTGCCGGAGAATCCTCATCCATGACTTGATACAACACGTCAAGCCAAACAAAGTCAAATGGTTGATACTATATTTGCCTCCAATTCAATCCAAGTTGCTTCATCCATGTCTTCCAGTTGAATTCCGTATAAGACCTTCACCATACCTTACTACACTGAGAGATCCTTTATCCTTCTCTGCCACAAATCGAAATTCCCGATTCCATCAAACTTGACAATGTCAAAATTCGCAATTGAAGATCTTGAGGCCATTACAACAATGCTTTGATATCAATTTGTTGTGAAAAACCCAAATTGCACAGCAGAATAATTATGTGTAAAGGATCAAACACACAACCCAGCACTTTAATGATGAATATACAGACCAATCCACAACCAAAGCAAGAATATGAAAGCAATAATAATCACAATAATATAAGAAATTATGTAGTTCAGCAATGTCTACATCCACGGGAGCAAACGGCAAGGATTCACTATCTTTTTGTCCAAATTACAAGAACAATATCAATCCTCTCAACTCTTACAAAAATCATACTCTAAATACATCAGATATGACATATATATAGAGTTTCCAGAGGTCTTCCCTCCAAACTCCAACCATATTAACATCCACCTTTCAAAATTTGAAATCTGTGTTGGGTGTCCCGAGCCAAACCGTCAACGGTTTCAGACAGAATGCAATTTGTCTGAAACACTGCTCCAAACCGTCGACAATTAGAGCCTTACTGTCGACGGTTTCCCTTGCTGCTGTTTGATTTCTTTCATGTTTTCCCTTTGCGTATGCTTTCCACTCAGTATGTGAGCCACATATCACAACAAATGAAAATCATAGAAAATCAAAATTTAATCCGAGCATAAAACAGACAACCTAAAAAGTGTGCAATTACTGAAGTACAATATTCATGTGGAATACTAGTAAGCAAGGATAGGATTTCAATAAATGTGGTAGTACAATTAATAAATCAAGGGAAAGAGAACATCTTCCATAATGGCACAAAAAATGTACATGCTTTTGTAGAGCAAACGAGCAAATAGTTTCACATAGACCATGGATGACCGAAAACAAACTTAAAACCAAGATTTTCACCACCATCATCTACCTCATCATAATCCAAGGACAAAACATCAGGACATATATTTGGAGCAAATATCTGCAATGGTTCCATCCACTTTCATTGAACTTAGAAGTTTTATGACACAAATCATAACCGAATTGTAAATTCTTTTCCAATTCTCCACTCTTATTATAGAGAATAAAATGGTCCATGTTATGTATCTTTAACGAGTACTGGTTTGATGAAATTATTTTCTTGAGCTCTTCATGAGAAGTGAAGCTTGATGAAATTTTTTTGCCAAAGTTCTTCTTTTATGAGAAGTTAACACGTTTGCATCCTGCACAACTTTTCGACAGTTCAATATGCATGAATCTCTTCCTTTCATTGAACATATCTACTAGATGTCCATTCAAAAAATAGGCATATTGAACACATGCACCGCCTCTGAATAATGTATTATCCTCCAATTCATTTCTCACCACTTGAATTCTATTTTACTAGGTCTACCTGCACAGTCCCTCATGTTAAGTCAATATCATTGTCACACTCAATGTACACTTTGTTAAAACTTGATATATATTGTTGACTCACAACCTAATAGCTTAAGATTTTATGTAAAGTGTTAATCTAACATGGTATTAGAGTTAGTTACTAGGAGGTCCTGGGTTCTAGTCTCCTTGCCTGCATTTATTTTGTGGTGTTTAAAAAAATTACTTACACCCTATAATGGGTGTTACATATTGTGTGTTTATCCCTCCATGTATGTCCATCTGCATGTGTAGGAGAGTGCTAAAGCTTGATATATATTGTTGGCCTACAACATAATAGTTTAAGCTTTTAGGTAAAGTGGTAATTTAAAACACTTCAATGAAAATAAAAGAAAAAAAGACCAAAATCCTTACTTCCCAATGATTCATATAAACCTTCCTATTAAAAAAAATTAAGCCTAAATTTTTTCTTTACATCTATGATTAGGCTACCAATTAAAAAATAAAAAATGAAAGACAACCCTTGGATCAACGGTAAGGTTACTCCTTTGTGACCAGTTAATCACATGTTTTGAGTCCAAGGAAACAGTCTCTCTGCATAAAAGCATGGATAAGGTTGCATACATTGTGAAACCCTCCCCCTACCCTCGCAAAGTAGGGAGCCTTACGACCAATGGACACCCTTTTTTTTACCTATGATTAGGCTACAGATGTTTTGTATGCCCTTCTGTCAATGTCAAAGCTTGATATAGATTACTGGCTCAGAACCTAATGGCTCAAGCTTCTTGGTTGAGTCGCGACTAGTGGCTTAACATTGTATCAAATCAATGGTTATACTCATGTTGCCCGTGTTTAATTTCTACTATTAAAATTAACATATTCGTCAAAATGGCTATAATTTAATACATGTCTATGATCAATCAGGCTCTAAAAGTAGGAAAAGTATTAAGATTTGATATACATTGTTGGCTCACAACCTAACGACTAAGCTATTAGTTCATATAATGACTTAACACTCAGCCAGTAAATTTACATTAAATGTATCAGATATCCTTGCCACATCTTTATTTTGCATCATGTTAATCCCAGATACTCAAGAAAAATCCCATTTGGTTAGTATATACGAGACACTACCAACGGAAGTAAAAGTTCTCTTCAATTATATTGGGCCTGTATACTTTTGAAAACAAGTCTTATTTTTCATAATTGAGTAATGACAAAGAAAACTAGCTTTACCAGTCAAACCTATGCTCAACTCTTAAGACTCTATGAAGACACCAACAAAGACCACCTTGTCTTTTGCTGCCACCACCACTATTGCCTACTTCTGCCACTGATATGAATGCTGCAGTCAGCATTACAGGTACCCCCACTGCAACATTGATACTCTGGAGGCGGCCAACACCATCATTGTCTATTGCCATCAGTGCTGCAGGTTTCGAAAATCACCAATACAATCTGGATCAGAAAATGGTACTGGTGTCGATTAATACCAAAATTGTGGTCAATAGATATATCCCAGGGCACTAATACTAAAAACTACTATCATCTCTTTTCCCTGGTTTCTTTCACCTCAACCGCCCTTTTCCTTTCCTAATACATATACAAACAATTTGCAATATGCACCCAGCATGGAAAACTAGAAACAGACTTTCATCACAGAATCATGGACAAAATATCAAGATCTAAAAATGTTCCAAATTATTGCTGTCGAGGGATCATAATTTAGAGGATTAATCGGACGTTTCTAAAGAAGCTTACCCATGTTTGATTGGGTTCTGAGGTGTCACGAATATATGGAGCAAACTCTGGCTTTTGAAAGATTTAATTAATTTTGATAAATTTAACGTATGGTTTTCAAACACTAACAACAACAACAACATTGCATGTCATTCCAAATGTATTTTGGATTCCAATACACCTCTCATCTATTACTGGGGAACTTATTCAGTACAGGATGTGTACTATCCTATGCCACAAACTAAATAAGGAATCCAATTATATGCATTGCAAATGTATAATAATAAGATAACATATTCATAGAATATATTTTATTAGCAGTGCAAATTTCCATCATTAATTAGATATTAGCAAACATGGCAACTTTCAGTCAAAAAGCACTCCAAGGACACAAATCAACCTAAACTACCAACCTCGGAATATGTAGATGATGATGCTTGATCTTCGATTACCCTATGCATTATAATACTAACAAAAATATTAACCTTCAGGCAGTTAACTCAGGTGCCAAATTGACAATGTCTCAAGCTACAGTATCTGTATATGTATTGGAAAATATCAAAATGGTAAAAAAATGAAAATATATAAAATAAAATTTTTTAAAAAAAGAATTAGGTATAGGTTGACTACTTATGTTGAGACTGAAGGAATCAACTATTTTACAAAAGAAAAAATAAAATTATTTGGAAAAAATAATAATAGAGGAAGCAGTATTTCAATGATAGTGAAAGACAGGCCAAAATGTTGTAAAGAATTACTCAAAACTGTTGATAATATCATCAATTTGTCAATCATTTAAGGAATGTCAACAACATTTATAAGATATTTCAGCAGGATAATCGATGTCCTTTCGTTATAAAATATGAGTTGAAATATTGATTTAGAACTTGAGACATTGGGGTTGAACACATCAAGATAAATAGCAAAAAGTCAACAGATTTTCAAAAAATATTACCCAATGAGTTCCCAAATTTTGAAATTCTTGGTATGTCCAATATCTCTGCAGAGAGTCTACAGATTTAGAGATTTTTTATCCCAAACCTGTCAGAATATCTCTGCAGAATAATTTGTCTTCCATTCTCATACTTTAATGCTTACTCCATCCTTAGCCATATATAGAGATTTATATCCTATCTAGGTTATTGACATTTTAAAGATAATTCAACATAATGAGCAATTTTTTTTGCATTATAAAAGCTCAGTTGAAATGAATATATAACTAGGCTCTGGATATATATCAGGAGATGCATCAACATGCCAATAAATTTTAAGAAACTTGCAGATTTTGAATTGTTATTCCTGGCATAAAATTCTCCTTAAATCCTAAATTTGTCATGGTAGGCAGCTATAATTTGTCTACTTTACTCACAGTTTTGCACTAATCCCGTCCTTTTTTGACATAATCACAAGTGTAGACCAACTGACCAAGTGATACCTTCTCTAAAGAACCAGCTACTTGATTCATAATCATGCAGAAGTATAGGTACTCACCAGTTACCAAATAAAAAACTAGAGAAAAGCTAATTAACTGATAAAATTAGAAAGCAATGACAATGGCGAGGAAAAAAAAAACAAACAAACAAAGACAATAGGATGGCATTATCTCTGGACATAAAAATGATAAAAGCAGTATCGTGAACACAGACTATAAAATAGGAAAGCTGAGCAGAGCCTCTCCCTTGAGATAGATCCACTTTGTCACTGTAGTGCAAATAATAGCTTCAATCCTACTAAAGTGTAGAGCATGTGAATATTAATTGCAGTTTTCTCAAATTAGATACATACCACTCATGGTGCAGAACAAATTTAACAACTTTATGCATGGACGAGAATATTTTATCAAGGCATCCATAGATCTACTGGTACATTTAACACATTGATAAATGCTTCGAAAGAAACTCAGATATTGTATTTAATCAATCAATAATGCAATGTCCATAACATCGAAAAAATACTTTTATTCAATTTTGATATTTCAACAACAAAATATCTTAGTTACAAGACCTCTTATACAAGGATATGCTCTCACCTTGCAACCTTGACTCACTGTTTCTTACATAGAACCCCCACAAGACCTACACATGGTAATAAATGCCCAAAAGGTAAAAACCTCAAACTCCTTATTTAGTTTGGATCAACAGAATATAAATTGCAGTTTGTATATTCATATGGAAAATGGTTTTTACTGACCTAGAGAAAGCCAATGATAGAATAACCAAGAAAGTAAGATGGGTTTTAGGAAAGAAAGGAGTGCGTAGGTGGTATATAGAGGTTACTAAGGAAATTTAATGACTAAGGGAGGAAAAGATTCTATTTTCTAAGGACAGTCAACCCCATTCAGGGGACTGGCTTTTTTTAAAAACATTGTTGCATGTTCATCACAAATTGTGCTGGGTAAGGAAGAAACTAGTTTCACAATTATATTAGAAGTTCTTTCTTAACAATTACTATTTCCTGAAAAATTTCCTAAGGTGATAAACAATGTTTTAAAAAAAGGCCTGGAGTCCCCTGAATGGGGTTGACTGTCCTTAGAAAATAGAATCTTTTCCTCCTTTAGTAACAAGCCGCCCCAAACAAGCAAGAGTTCAATACCCTTGATTCAGGACTACATTTGTCCCAACAAGGGAAAACTCAATACTAGTTTTGAGTTGCGCATACATGTCAAAGTTTTAAATAACTGAAGAAATATTTTGAGGTCATGCTTGTGCTCAAGCACATTTTAAATTTACATAGACATTTCCAATCATAGACTATTCTACATCTACCAACTTCATCACACTTGCTCCTAGATCAATGCCACTTCAAGTAACTACATAAAATATCAGAGTTGGTAATTCTAATAACAATATTCTCTGTTGATCTCCACATCATATACCAATGCATCACATGCTTGTTGCACATGCATTTGCAATTTCATTATTATATTTTACCTTTTAAATATTCATAGGCAGATGGACACATTCACTGCTAAGACTTTCTTTTTTGAGCCAGACACTGATGCTTTCATCATTCTATACCTATCTTTCAAAAATATTCATGGCAAATGCACATGTCTAGCAAATAAGTTCAAATCAAATTTTTATATGAGCCTGACAATAGTGTCTTAATTGATACCATAGCAGTATGCAAATTCTTTAGTTTTTGAAGTTATTAGATTATGCAAAACAATAAAGTTTAAAATTAAAAATGCGGCCACAAGGCAATTTTAGTTATTAAAAATAATAATAAATTGAAGACATTGGAGAGCCATGATTAGAGACACTTCTAAATAAGTAATGTAACCTTATCTGATGTGTAGGTGCACCAGCAATTAATGATCCCAGTAAAACACCACAATCCTTATCACCACAATGCTGATGATTCTCCCCAAAAAGTTGGGACAGCATATGTAATTTTACAATACAGCATTGAAAAATTTTATATTGACAGTTTTATGATTCCAAAGTTCTCAAAGCATTTTAAAAGGTGTGTTGTGTGATCATATAATACCCTTAAAATCAAAAGAAATGTTTTATAAGACAGCTATAAAGCCCACTATGCTTTATGGTTCAAATTGTTGGGGAACTAAAAAACAACGTATACAAAAAGTAAAAGTTACCAAAATGCGAATGTCAAGTTGGATGAGTGGAATAACATTAAAATATAAACTAAGAAACGAATACATACACAATAATTTAGGCTTAACTAGCACCGGTCAAAGACAAGATATGGGAGGGACGACTTAGATGATTTAGGTATTTGAAGCGTAGGCCTACTAGAGCACCTGTGAGGAGGAATGAATTAGTTATTGTTTCTGGCATGGAAAGGGTATGGGTAGGTCCAAAATAACTTGGAATGATGTAATGAGGAAGGGCTCAATAGCCCTTAATTCAGTTGAGGAAAATGCTCTCGATCGGGTGAATTGGAGAAAAAAAAATTCATGTAGTCGACCACACCTTGTGGGACTTAAGGATTATCGCTGTTGTTGTTGCTGTTTTCCCAGAACACTTCTAATTCTAATGACTTCTACATATCTAATTGCAGTTTGCATCACTCTTCAAATAAATCTCCACTTTCTGAAATATTATTTTTTTCATAAAAGTTTCCATATCTAACACTTCCTGCTACATTTGAAAATCATACCCACTGTAATGCAACACAGTTTTTCAACAGCTTTCCAAGGTAGTGGCCCATTTATTGCATGTGTAATATGGATTCTCATAATACAGATAGATAATAGAGAGGTCATGCACCACTAGAAATGGAGTCTTCTCCCATTTCTAATTTCGTTTATTTTTTCCCTTTTCGCACGAATTTTAAGCTGTTTTTGGCTTGGTCAGAAAGAAATCAAAAAAAAAATTATAAACAAAAATCCTACTACTCTTCAGAAATAATTCACCTCAATTAACTATCACTGATAATCCAACAATGAGAGCAATAGTACCGAGCACGATGTCTACGATGACATCGAAGATGACGACGGTGATGAATTCCGGCAACTTACCTTGTGGAGATGTACATTTCTCAACAACATTGGCACATTTCTGAATGCGGAAAAAATCTGTAATCTTAGTCTGAGGAAAACCTAAAATGAAGCACAAAAACATACATTGCGGCATTTATCATTGCATGCACAACTGAAAATTACAAGCCAGAGAAAAACACAATTTAAAAAAAAAAATAGAGTCAAAATCACAAAAACCCCTACTTCTTACACGTCTCTGGCCAGAACATTTTGGGCAGAACCACGATCCGATCGGAACACGGACCATGACGGGCCTAAGGCAGAACATATGGAAACCTTTATCGCACTTGTCGCAGAGAAGCAGCTCCTCGGCGCGGTCACCGGAGCCGCATTGCTCGCAGATGACCTCGCCGTAGTCATCGCGCTCCACCACCGCGAATTTCGCGTTCGCCATCACCTCTGCCATCGACATGAACTTCTTCGCGGGCTGCGCTGCCAGCTGTGGCGGCGCAGCGCGGAAAACGATGCCGTGGCAGGGGGATGGTTTGTGGGTGGAAGCGGCAGAGGAGGACGGAGCCATGGCCGGGAGTGGCGGGGGATACAGCCGGAATTTTGGCGATTGGTAGGGGGTGGACTTGGAATTTGTGAAATGTTACGGTGTGTATAATGCTCAGAAGGTTTGTGCGAGAGAGAATGAAGAGGGACAAAGAGGGACGAGTCTCGCGGGGAACCTAGAGAGAGAAAGTCTAGGGGAGAGGGGTGCTGTGCGCTATGTCAGGCTGAGGTGGAGAGAGGTGATTGGTTGGATAAAGTGCGCTGGAAGGGTGCACGGAATATGAGGGTGCGGTGCTTTCGCAAGTCAGCTTTGAGCTTTACCCTTTTTTAGCCGTTTGGATTTCGAAATGACCAAAATGACCAAGCCCAGTAACTAAATGAACTTAGACTTTGGAGGGTGTTCTCGTAAATTCGGTGTGGAAACTAGTCCACGGCCAATGAATTAAAGGACAGCGTCACGCAACTGAGATGCGTGCAGTACTGCGGTATTTCTTCTATTCCGGTTGGGCGCGCAAAATTGACTCTGTTCGCAAAAATTTTAGTAAATTACTATTGGTTAAAATTATCATCAACCAAAAATACTACCTTGCTCACATTTAAATGTTTTTTTTTTTTAAAATTATTATTGTCATTATTATTATTATGCTTGGCCACTAACAGACATTGCATACAATTTTTAGGACTTATTTAATTATGTAAAACAGATTATATTTTTTATTTTAAAATTTTCAAAAATTATAAAAATATCAATTTAATTTGTTTTTTAAAAAAATATTTATATTAAGATTGCACAAAAACATAAATACATAAAAACACGCTTAAAATTTAACATGCAAAAAACTCATCAATGTGAAGGATAAAAATCATAGGATCAAGGTCCATCTTATCACCAATTTTAGTTTTACATTCTCCAATTTACAACACTCCACAAGCATAGTGTACTACTTTAACATATATATATATATATATATATATATATATATATATATATATGAGACAGGAATGTTGTGATCCCAAGAGGAAGTGTGAATTAGGTTTTAAAATTCTTTTGGTTAAATTAAATTTACGTTGATTCATCACAAATCATATTTCATTCAAAGTATAGTTGTGTATGTAAAATAATTAAACAATGAATATAAACATACACGAGTGCAATATATCTCATTTAAATTAGATATATGTATGCAAAATAATTATGACAATAAATGTAAGCATACACATACAAGAATTAAAGTGCGGGAATATAAACGAGATAGAGAAAGAGAAACACATGATTTATCATCGAGGTTCAGACAAATCAGCCTATGACCTTGCCTTGGGTCTACCACTCAAGGATTCTACTAAATGCTCACTTAAATGGGCGGAGCGACGCCATTTACACTCTCCTTACGGGGCAAGGAAACTCAATTACAGGGTTGAGCCACAACCAGTACTCCTTGTGGGGTAGAGTCTCCGCAACTCAATTACAAGACTAAGTCACAATCAGTTCTCCTTACGAAGCGGCGACACCTCAGTTCACTTTCCGGGTGGAACCAAGCCATACACATTTCACAGGATGGTGCACCTCCTAGTTCACCTAACCAAGTTCGAGCCAAATCAGGGCTCTTTTTCGAGGCAGAGTCTCCTCAACTCAATTTACAAACTGAGCCAAACTAGTACATAAAACAATTTTTGTACAAAAAACAATGCTTTTGAAAATAAGCAAAGATGTAAACAATGAAGTCTCAGATGATATGATTTATGCTCAAGAGAGTAGGAGTGTTTTCAAAATAATTTTGTAATCTTTGAATATGATATATGTGATAAAAACTTCAAAGATTTGAACCCTATAAAATATTTCTCCAAAAATATAGTAGGAGAACCTAGGGTTTTAGCTTTTAAGAATATTTTTTGTCAAAACAAATAGGAGTTTTTTACCAAAATATTAAAAAGAAAAATCAAAAAACACAAATATGAAGGAAATTGGAAAAATCTACACAAATGTATCCAACCAATTTTCCAAAAGTCGGTTTGGGTTTTAAAATAAATAAAAATAATATCAGCCACAATTCTTGACTGCCAAAATAAAATAAAAAATAAAAATTGAGAACCGACTTTCCAGAAGTCAGTTTGGGCTTTAAAATTTATTTTTTTTTTAAAAGTCAGTCGCAATTCTGGACTGCCAAATAAAAATAAAAAATAAAAATTGAGAACCGACTTTTTAAAAGTCACCCCCCCAAAAACCAAATCCCAACCCCCCACCCAAAATCAAATAATAAAATATATATTTTTAATTTAAATAATAATAAAAAATATATATTATTTTTCAAATTTTAAGATTTAAAAAAAATTGTAAATAAAAAAAATATTTTTAAGTGTCATTTAATGTAAAAAATATTTTCTACTTTTTATTTATTTTTCAAATGAATTAAAATAAATTAAATTAATTTTTTAATTTCAAAATATTATATAAAAATGAATACAATAACAAAAAAAATTGAAATAATTTACTTTTGAGAATAATAAGACAAAAAGGACATCTTACTTCCTAATTACATAAAAAAAATTATTTTAAAAAACTAACTTCCATTTTTTTCCCAAAATAGAAAATTTGTCTCTAATTTTAATTAATCTAAAGCCCAAATTGACTTTTGGAAAGTCAGTTGGGTACATTTGTATAAATTTTCCCAATTTCCTTCATACTTATGTTTTTTGATATTTTTTTTAAATATTTTGGTAAAAAACTCAAACACACACACACACACACACACACATATATATATATATATATATATATATATATATATATATGTAGTAAATGTTTTCTTCAAAAAAGATTTGTAATAAAATAGTTTGGAAAACCTAGGATTTATGCTCGGAAATGTTTTTGCAATAAATACAATATGAGCTTTTGAATCTTGCAATAGATGTGTACAGATTCACAAGCTACAACAAGTCTCCCCAAAAATATTTATCAAGAAAATAATTGGGAGAAACCTTAAACTTACTCTCAAAAATGTTTTTTCAAAAATCAAAACTTGTGTGAGAGCAAATGCTCTTGAGTAAAAATAAATGCTCAAAATAAGTGTTCTTTCCAAAAGGATTTTTCAAAAGAAAGAGTGAAAGATAGTAGGAGAGTGTGTAAAAAAAATTTACCCTAACAAAAGACTTTTGCAATAAAAAGAGTTTGGGGGAACTTTGATTTAAAAATAGCTCAAAATATTTGAGAGGAAATTTTGGCTAATCATAGTTTTTAATTATGCTTATGGAGGGGATATATATAGAGCCTTGAAAAATTTGACCGTTAAGGGACACGGAGGATATTTTCAAAAATATTTAATTAAAAAATTAATCTTGATTAGCGCTGGAATTTTGAAAAACCTGAGAGGTTTGGTTGACCGGGAGCTTCGCCGATTGGCTGACCCAAACCAAAAATTCAAAATTTCGTTAGGCTTGGTCGGCTAAGTAGAGTGCTAGTCGGCTCGCCATGGTGATTTTCCAAACCTTCATATGTTTGGTCCAATGGCCTCCCAGGCCAGTCTACCGGTCCAAATAGCCAGTTGGCTGGGCTTTAGAAATGGGCCAATTGTGAACGTCAGTCAGCTGAGGCTTTCATGTGGTAAAATGGCTGATCGGCTGGGGCTGTTTAAACTAAGTCATTTACTATGGCTGGTCGACTGGGGTAATTTAAATTGAAGATGGTCGGTCGATCGAGGTCAATTAAGAACCTAAGTTTAGCCCTGTTGTTGACCTTATTGATATTTTAAAACCCTTGTATGATTTTAGTATTTATAGAAAAAGGTTTCTTTTTTTCTTTGTTTTTTGTGAAAGTGTTGGGTCCCATATGGTCAGTCTACCGTCTGTACTGAGTTTTGCAACCATATCATATAAGAGTTTCATTATTACAGACCATGTATAAATTCTAAATACTTTGCAAATAAAATAACATGCCGTCTTCTTCTTTTGCTCTTCTAATTCTTCTAAGGAATACGCCAAGGAATGTATATGTTTTACGTTTTTCATGGCTTCCATTTATCCTCTTTCATGTGTGCAATTTGAATTATTAACCTGTTCAAGTACTAGGCACATACATGAGATACAAGTGTTTTGTCAACACCAAAACAAGGATCGGACTAAAAAAGTCAAAAATCTCTCCCTTTTTTATGATGACAAACACGTAAAAGCAAAATGGGTTAAGCCTAAAAAGGCTCCCCCCCCCCCCTAACAATATGCATAAATAAATAAAAAATAGTGTAGCTCAAGTATATTTACAAAAGAAGATATTTCAAATAATTATGCATTTAGTATTCACAATGAAGCACATATAAGCTCAAATATTTTCCTCTATATTATTTGTCCCTCACATAAAAGAATTAGCATTTTACTTATAAATCTCTCCCCCTTTTGGCATCAACAAAAAGGGCTAAGTTAAGTATAAAAAAATTTGAGCATTAAAGAATTTTTTAGCTAAAAGAGAAACTCCCCCTTTTTGAGAACTCTCCCCCTACTTGATGTAACATTTGGGCATAAAATTTTATAATTGTTTTGAAAAATATAGTAGTTAAGCACACAAAAATAGTATAACTGGTCATTTAAAATAAAAATGACATGATAAACATGGTCAGACCAGAGACATCCTCAAACTATTTCATTTTAAGCATTACATAAGACCCGCAAAAGATTGGAATTTAAAGCAAGCGACATATGAAAAAAAAAATAGGTTTGAGCATAAAAATGGGCAAACTAGTTAGCATGCATTTCATATATAATCAATGAACCAGTTATGCAAAATTTTTTTCAAAAATAAAGTAAAAAGTTATTGAATTTAATGACAATAATATGAATATTAAGATAGCACATGTCATGAAGCTTGTTAAGCACACTAGTGAGAGATAAGATATGTCTCATTTTAAAACCATTTCTTGCCATAAGAATATAAATACATAAATAAATACATATATATAATTTTATATATATATATATATATATATATATATGTCTTATTTTAAAACCATTTCTTGCCATAAGAATTTTACTGGATATATGTTAAACCAATTGTATTTCACTAGTAAAACTATTCCTAGAACACACATGCACCAGAAATTTAATATTAAGTCATGTGCAAAGTGCTTATGCATGCCAGGAATAATCCATATAAAAAATGATTCAATGAAGATAGGATATGATGTTCAAGGTACTTAAAAAAATTAGGACTCAAAAAGTAGAAATAATGAAAATGTGAGTCCATGGGTCACGTGCTTTTAATCCTTTTCTCAAGGATGGGACTTAAAATCCCCTATATATTTGCATGCACACATGAATGCCTTTTCAAGGAAGGATGATATTCATTTAACACACATCATCTTATACACATCCTTTCAAAAGAATTCAGCATGCAACAAATATTAATCATTTAGCATACATGCATGACATATTGCATTTCAATTTAAAAACACGATAGTCAATCAAGGTTATACTCAAAATTCATGCAATAAGAGTTTAATATAAAGATGACACAACTCAAAATACACAATGAGTGTGTGTAAGACGAAAATCTCCCCCTAAGTCATGCAATTGACTTAGTTTATGGACCATCATCAAAACAAGTGACATTTGATTACAAGGATGATGCTTTACCATTTAGGTCCTAAGTAAAAGTACATATCCCAAAGAGTTGGACCAAATGGTGTCCATGAACTAGTCAATCCTAAGGCAATAAACTGTGTACATGTTTTCAATTTTTATAGCATTTTGGATTTAACACGTGCTAAACTATTCAATTATTTGGCATCCTAGGAAAGAGAAATGAGATGCTTATACTAAATAAGGATTAATTTCATTAAGTATGCTAAATAGTATAAGCACTCTTTTTAAAACTATTAAAATAATTATACTGGATTATTTATCAAAGCATTTTCATCACTTGACCAGTATAATTGTCCTAAAGACCACAAATGCATTAGAGAATAGATATTAAGGTGAATTGTAATGCTCATAAATCAAAGAGCAATCCATATATATATATATATATATATATATATATAAAGAGAGGAGAGAGAGAGAGAGAGAGAGAGAGAGAGAGAGAGAGAGAGAGAGAGAGAGAGAGAGAGTTTGAAGAGTTTGATATGATGTTCAAAGATTTTCAAAAGAGCCTCAATATTTAAAAAAACGAAACATGATGCAAATGAGTCCTTTATGCTCTTTATCTAAAGATGGAGCTTAGCTCCCTTGATTGCACATAAAACATTTCAACAAAGGATGAAGTTCATTTGTTAAAACATTTATCATTCAATTATCCTTCATTACGACTCTTAGCATGCAGTATGTTATAAGCATTTAGCTGAAAAAATATCCACCTATTGCATTCTATTCAGCATTTGATAGCCATGCAATAGTTACGCAGGACATATAATCATGCATCAAATCATAGTCATTTAGGCACATGGTCTATGGATTCTGATCATTTTGGGAAAAATGTAACGAAATTTCGGCAACATGCCGTCTGTAAATAAAACATTTTCCCATATGAACATGTACATGAAATCTGGTTGTTTTCAGCAAATACTTCATATTAAGCATACAACAACAAAGTCCACTATTAGTATGCAGTTCACAAAGATCTGCAACAGCCTTGCAGATGGCATTCCAGTTCAAGCATGCAGATCAGTATAGCAATTTATATAAACTATCCATTCAAAGAATTTAAACATTTAACAAACAATGGATATTTGCATTCAGATCAAACAATGGATCATGCTAAAAACTAAAGTCATCCATCAAATGATATAAGCATTAGGCAAAGATGGATATTTAGCATTCAGTGCAAACAAATCATCTAATAAAAATATCACAGTAAAATATTTCCAAATTAAGCACAATATAGTTAGGTGTTTATTGGATGAATTTTAAGTTTGTCGCTCCCCCTCAATTTTGCAGCCAAAACATTTAACTCTGAGCTAAACATTTTAGATTTTTAATAAATCAACTTTGGCTTTTTAGATTAGATATAACTAAAAATTTTATTATGGGGATTAGTGTTGAAAGCATTTGAATATGATTAATGCTTTAAGCTCCATGATAAATTTAGGGTTATATGATATATAATACTATGATAAATTTCCTAATCCCCAATCTTAGCATGATGGACAAAATATGCTATTTTAAGATATTTATTCTTAACCATATATATAGCATTAAAAATCATTCAACTAATAAAAACGTCTTTGTCCATATGAAGGGGATTCACTCAAGCATGCAATTGCCAATATTTTCATATTATAACCAATCATAATGATATGCATACATTAAGTAAATAGATTGGATCTTATCACATATATATTCGTATTGGCATGCTTTTCAATAGTTCTTAGTATAACAACATATTATACTAAGATTTGGAATTTTAAGTACAAAACATTATCTATGCATTTAAAGCACTATGACCCTTCTATAATTCATCCTAAAATCTTATGAGTAATAAAAATTTCTTTTTAAGTGCACCCCATAAGATGACATGAAATCATAATTAAATTCACATGATTCATAAAAAATATAACACAAAACATACAGTATGAATCATTACATGAAATATTCAATAACATAGAAGGAGGCAGAGATATACTAATACATTATACTCCTTCTTAATCATTTAAGCTCGGAGTGGCATTCTCCTCTCTCTCGGTCTTTCCATACCGCTCATTGTTCCTAAAATTTCCTTAGTACAAGTATAAATCATAAGCTTTGTAAAAACATTAGTAACTAAGGCACAACCAAATGCATGGCACACAAATTTTTATGCATTAAAATTATGTCATGCTCATTCAATTCATTTTCAAGTTTGGGAAAACTATTCATTTCAAGATCATTTTCAATGGGATATGATTTCATTTGCAAAACACTTTCCAAAACCTCCAATAAATTTGATTTTACA
Source organism: Malania oleifera (assembly GCF_029873635.1). Classification (NCBI taxonomy): domain Eukaryota; kingdom Viridiplantae; phylum Streptophyta; class Magnoliopsida; order Santalales; family Ximeniaceae; genus Malania; species Malania oleifera. The sequence continues at coordinate 62,011,429 of NC_080417.1, read as the reverse complement.
TACACATTTTCAATTTCCAAACAATAAAATCTACACACTAAAAGCAGTGGAGTATTTGTAAAGGTTTGACCCTCAAAAGAGGGATCCCCCAAAAATGAGCCGTTGCAATCTTTATGCAAATGTGGTTAAACTTATTGCAATCGGGCTTTGATACCAATTGACAAGAATGGTGTGATCCCAAGAGGGGGGTGAATTGGGTTTTAAAACTTTTTTACTAAATTAAATTTACACCGATTCATTACAAATCATATTCCATTCAAAGTATAGTCATGTATGTAAAACAATTAAACGATGAATATAAACATACACGAGTGCAACATATCTCATTTAAATTATATGTATGTATGCAAAATAATTATAACAATAAATGTAAGCATACATATGTGAGAATTAAAGTGTGGAAATAAAAGAGAGAGAGAGAGAGAGAGAGAGAGAGAGAGAGAGAGAGAGAGAGAAAGAGAAACATAGGATTTGTTATCGAGGTTCGGCCAAACCAGCTTACATCCTTGCCTTGGGCCTACTACCCAAGGATTCCACTAAATGCTCACTTAACCAGGCAAAGCGACGCCATTTACACTCTCCTTATAGGGCGGAGACTCCCCATCTCAATTTTAGAGCTAAGCCACAACCACTACTCCTTGCGCCGGGGGGGGGGGGGCAGGAGTCTCCCTAGCTCAATTATAGGGCAAAGCCACGACCAGTTCTCCTTAAGAGGCGAAGACACCTCGGTTCACTTTTCGGCCAGAACCAAACCATACACACTTTACAGGAAGGTGCACCTCCTAACTCACCTAGCCGGGTTCGAGCCAAACCAGGACTTCTTTATGGGGCAAAGTTTCCCCATCTCAATTTACAGGCTGAGCTAAACTCGTACATAAAACAATTTTTTTACACAAAAATTAGTAAAGATGTACACAATAAAGCTCTAAAATACACTCTCAAATGACATGATTTATGCTTAAGAGAGTAAGGGTGTTTCTCAAAATAATTTTGCAATCTTTGAATATGATATATATGATAAAAACTTCAAAGATTTAAACCCTATAAAATATTTCTCCAAAAATATAGTAGGAGAACCTAGGATTTTTGCTCTTAAGAATATTTTTTCCAAAATAAATATATATATGATCTTTGATGTGAAGTAAGATATGCAATAAGAGCTTCAAAGATCTAATATGTAGTAAATGTTTTCTCCAACAAAGATTTGCAGTAAAAGAGTTTGGAGAACCTAGGATTTATGCTCAAAAATGTTTTTGCAATAAATACAATATAAGCTTTTGAATCTTACAATAGATGTGCAAAGATTCACAAGCTACAACAAGTTTCCCCAAAAATATTTATCAAGAAAATAATCGGGAGAAACCTTAGCTTACTCTCAAAAATGGTTTTTCAAAAATCAAAACTTGTGTGAGAGTAAATGCTCTTGAGTAAAAATAAATGCTCAAAATAAGTGCTCTTTAGTTGACCTGATAGGTCATACCCTATTTTGATTATGACATATACTCAAGTATTTAATGATTAATAAGTTTGTATGCAGTATCAATTGGAGGTTTCAATATGATGCACGTGGACTTGAAGAAGCTAGAGACCCAGTGCATTTATTTGTTGTAATTTAATTAAGATTTATTTGGGTATGTAATAATTAAAGATCAATGGTCTGTAATAATTTAATGCATTGCATACATGATAGGATAGATAAACTCAAAGGCCTTAGGTTGATTATAGGACCTACAATTATGTATAAAATAGTCCCCCATAATCTTAGAATTAATTATCATGTGATTAGGGACAACTTCATAAGAAGAATAGGACCGAAATGCATAATATTGGCATGTTCGGTTGACCGAACCCCAACACTCTGTGCACTTTGGTCGACCGAGCCTCCCCATGGTCAATGGTTTGACCCTTCGATCAACCGACCTCAAAGCAGCAACGCCCTGGTCAGCCTAACAAACACGTGGGAAATCCCAACGCCCTGGTCAACCAAACTTTTAGTAGAAAATTGACATGGTCAACCGAACATCCAAGTTCAGTCAACCAAACTCAACCCGGTCGACCGAACCTTGGAGGTTCTGAAAATCGCCTTAAGACTGGTCAACCATCTTCCCAGTTCAAATTCATCCTGGTCGACCGAACTGGGCAACTCGGTCGACCGAACCATAAAAATGGTCAACCGACCCTCTCGAGTTGCTCGATTTTACCGAAGTTAAAACGTCGTTAATCTTTATTAACCTTATTTAAACTTTTCCAAAAATGACAGATAGGTCCCAAACAATTATAATTTTGGGCGTGTCTATATATACCCCTTCATTTGCATGGATTAAGATAAGATTAGAAAACACGATTAGCAAGTTTTCTCTAAAATTCAAAAATCCCATTTCTCATATTCAAGCATCCTACTTCCATTCTTACTCATCCTCATTGCAAATCTTGCTAAGTAAGAGTGTTCTTGTGATTTTCTCATTAAGCTTACACTCTCATTTGTTCTAGTTGGTTGAGATATATTTTTATTTGAGAGTAAGCTAAGAGTTTTTCTTGGAGACTATCAATAAGTCTTCCTTGGGAAAACTCCTTAGAGCTTGTGAGTTTTGCATCATCATTGTAATACTCAAAACCTCGTATAACTTTTTGTTTGTGAAATAATTTTTTACAAACCATTTTCAAATATCTCTTGTGCCTATTTTGAGAAAAATATTTTTAAGATATTTGCTTGCATTGTGAAGATCTTTGTTGCTGCATTGAGATTGATATTATTATCTTGATACAAAGATCCTAACATATACACTCTCACGTACTGATCGCTATATTTGCATTAATTTTTTAGGGTAGACATTAAAACTACATTGAGCTTATCATATCTTATCATACAGTAGTGTGTTGATTATTACTGGTGCAAATATGCTTTATTGAGAAGCATATTGCTTGTACGCATCTTGTATTGAAATTTGATTGTATTCTAGGTGTGATATGAGGGGACGGTAATCCAGCCCGAAAGGATCCTCATTTTTTATTGAATGGGAAATCATGTTTGTTTGCATGCTCATTTCGATGAGTTTCACAATAACCCGGGCACGGCATGCACCAAGGAATTGAAATGAAAGAACATTCTCTTGTTGCCTCGTATACGGTGCAATGGGATGTGTTTATTTTTGAACCATAATGACTCTCGGCAATGGATATCTCGGCTCTTGCATCGATGAAGAACGCAGCAAAATGCGATACTTGGTGTGAATTGCAGAATCCCGTTGATTGTAAAGGTTGAGGTCAGCCTTGTGCTAATTGACATGGTTGTAATTAGGTGCCGCTCCACCCATTAAGTGAGCCTTAGTGTAATCCTTGTGCTTGTGAGCCAAGGCGGGGACGTAGACACTGTTGCCAAACCTCGATAACATATATGGTGTTATCTCTCGTTTACTGCTTTGTTGTGCATGCTTAATTAGATTACTTGAGTAGTTTAATTTTCGCTAAATAGATATTGATTTATTTTATCCACATTAGATTGACCTTAGGTTTGTGTAATACTGCTGCTAGTTGATTGACCTAGGGGATTAATTTTTAAAATACCAATTCACCCCCCCTTTTGGGATTATAGTAAAGCTAACATCTTTCCAAAAGGATTTTTCAAAAGAAAGAGTGAAAGAGAGTAGGAGAGTATGTAAAAAAATTTTACCCCAACAAAAGACTTTTGCAACAAAAAGAGTTTGGGAGAACTTTGATTTAAAAATAGCTCAAAATAGTTGAGAGGAAATTTTGGCTAATCAAAGTTTTTAGTTATTCTTATGGAGGGGATATATAGAGCCTTGAAAAATTTGACTGTTAAAGGACACGAAGGGTATTTTCCACAATGTTTAATAAAAAAATTAATCTTGATTAGCGCTGAAATTTTGAAAAACCTAAGAGGTTCGGTCAACCAGGGGCTTCACCGATCGGCTAACCCAAGCCAAAAATTCAAATTTTTGTTAGGCTTGGTCAACTGAGGAGAGGGCTAGTTGGCTGGCCATGGTGATTTGCCAAACCTTCGTAGGTTCGGTCGGTTGGCCTGCCAAGCCAGTCTATCGGTCCAAGTGGCCGGTCGGCTAGGCAATTTTTAAACTTTGTTAGGCCTGTCGGTTGGGGCTTTAGAAATGGGCCAATTATGAAGGTCAGTAGGTTGAGGCTTTCATGTAGTAAAATGGCCAGTTGGCAGTGTATCAACCTGCCTATTTTACCATATTTTTTTTCATTTAATAGCATTTAATATAATAACCCTGATAACTTGTTAAACTAATAAAGCATGATCAACCTGGACCCATGGGTACCAGGGATATACTTGAAATACAACTCTGATACCTAAGCAGCGGAAAATGTAAAATCATATACATATCAAATCATCCAACCAACACAAAACCAGAGTTCTACCAAACTTGTCAATACATATACACATCCCAAAAAGACCAAAAAATGTGCCCTAAGGTCATAACCCAAAAATCCATCAGACCCTAGCATAACGACATACCCTTCTGACAGGGTATGATAGTTGACTTCTAACACTGAGGTATTCGATCTTCTATCTGGGGCTCCTGAAATTTTTATATAGCTGGGGTGAGACACCTCCTAGTAAGGGAAATAAACTAACATCAATGTGTGACAACATGAGTATTTTCGTGTTATACATGTAACAGTACATAAGTTGTATGTGGTAAAACTGTTTGTATTATATCTGGATAAAATGTAAAATTTATCATAACATGGTATAACATACTGAGTTTCTAGACATGAAATCATCTTATATAACTATACATGAAATAACACCTTGGATGGATAGCTAGCTGGTGTTATGTCTTACCCCCACATGACTAGGTTGTGCAGCCCGAAGGCGGGACCTAACAATGGCTGGCCGACCACGCTAGATTAACATAAGTCTGTAAGTACGATGGGTCTGCCCCTCCTGGTCCGGATTACTAGAGGGATGCCTTCTCTACCATAAAATCACATCGACTGTTTTTCTCCCACATTCTCTTATGACGTGTTGTAGCACTAACATATACATGATCATGAACAAATAGCTACAGTACCGTGCTTCATGAAAGCCTAAACCAAGCCATATGGGTTCTGATAACATATAGTAAATCTCAAATAATGATACATAGATGTTTCATAATAATATCTGTCATGATAATATTTTCATAATTTTTTGCATAACATATCATGTAAATCATGACCCTTGCGCTGACATATTTTAACATATAAAACCACGACCTTTACGCCGACATAGTATATCATGTAAAACCACGGCCCTTATGCCGGCATAATATAACATGTAAAAATCACGGCCCTTACGTTGACATAGCATATCATATAAGATCATGGCTCTTACGCTGGCATATTTTAACATACATAGTTTTGAAATTCCTGTACTGTTTTAATACCATACTTTAAACATAGTTCCTGTATCATTTTCATGGTTTTCCTAAAAACTAAGAAAACATGCTTATTCTAGGAAATTCACAATATTCTGATATAACATAATTTCATAAAAAATTATACTCATGTCGCACAAATATGAATATTGTTTTAAGCATAAAACCTGATCTAAAATCATATTTTCTGGTAAATAACATTAAACCCATTTTCCTATTCAACTGCAATATTCCCAAACACTGTGCTAATACATACATAATTTCTGAAAATAAATGATGTAATATGGTAAATAATTTCATAAAAATTTTTGACTTAGTTTATCCCCTTACCTGGCTTATTAAGAAGCCCATCAATTATTCCAAAACTACACCCGTGGTATTCCCAACTCAACACCTTGAAATTTACATTTTCCCCCAACAAAACTTTAGTATAAACTTATCTAATACCTTTCCTCAACCTAGAAACACCAAATACCTTAATAAATATTAAAATAACCAACTTACCCAAATTTTGGGATGGTGCCCAAGTTGCCCTAACCGACGATCTACTCCTATAGATATGAACAGAAACTTCCCAGGAGTAGCGTGGCGACTTCGAATCGTTGAACCGGCATGAAATAAGGCTGAATTTCTAGAGGAAGGGGGAGGGGACAAAGTTAGAGAGAGAGAGAGAGAGAGAGAGAGAGAGAGAGAGAGAGAGGTTTCTGAAAATTTTCTCACAGGAAAAAAGTATTCTTGGCCTTTTATAGAATTTTTGTCCATGTGGCCTCATTGACGAGTCACATCTCCTTGTCGACGAGTCACAATTCCCTTCAACGACGCTATCTTCAAAAACACATGGTCCCCAACTTCAAATTCTAACTTCCAATGATGAGTATTGGTGTAGCTCTTCCGCCAACTCTGAGCTGCACAGATTCTTTATTTAATGAGCCGGACTTCGTCATAGGCTTGCTACACTATTTCTGGTCCCAACACTCACCTCTCACCTATCTTATCATAGTATAAAAGAGAACGACACCTCCTACCATAGAGCGCCTTATAAGGTGTCATGTCAATGCTAGTCTGATAGTTGTTATTGTATGCAAACTCTACCAGTGGCATATACTGGGTCCAAATACCCCCAAAATCCAGCACGCATGCCCGCAACATATCTTCTAATATCTGAATTACCCTCTTAGTATGACCGTTCGTCTAAGGATGAAACGTCGTGCTGAAAGATAACTGAGACCCCAGAGCCTCCTATAAGCTCCTCCAAAACCATGACGTGAAACGTGGGTCTTGGTTTGATACTATAGACACTGGCACACCATGTGATCATACTATCTCCTACATATATAATTCTGCCAATCTGTCCATGAAGTAGTTGACTTTAATAGGAATGAAGTGAGCGGTCTTCGTCAATATATCAACGACCACCCAAATAGCATTCTAACCATGCAATGCCGATGGTAAACCCGTCACGAAATCCATAGATACATGATCCCACTTCCACTCTAGGATGTGAAGTGACAGCAACTGACCCGCTGGCCTCTGGTGCTCAGCCTTTACCTGATGGCACGCCATATATTGCTGCACAAACTCAATAATTTCCCTCTTCATGTCGCTCCACCAGTAAGACTCTTGCAAATCCCTATACATTTTAGCACTACTTGGATGAACCATGTATAAGGACCTGTGAGCCTCCTCTAAGATTGTGCTCCTGATGCCCATATCCGCAGGCACGCACAACTTGGAATGGAACCTCAATGCTCCATCATCAAAAATACTGAATTCCTCTCCTTGTCCGTTATGCACCTTAGCTATCTGTTCTGCTAATTCTACATCATCTCTTCGAGCAATCTTAATCCTTTCCTGTAAAGTTGGTTGCACCACCATCTAGGCAATAAATTCCTAGTGATCACCCACTACAAAATTTACGCCAAGCCTCTCTAGATCCATCTGGATCGGATGATGAACCTCCATAGCTGCTAGTGCTGGTCTCACTGGTTTCCTGCTTAGAGCATTAGCTACAAATTTTGCTTTCCCTAGGTGGTAACTGATAGTGCAGTCATAATCTTTAATAAGTTCCAACCACCTCCTCTGTCTCATGTTCAGCTTCTTTTGAGTGAAAAAGTACTTCAAACTTTTGTGATTTGAGAATATCTCACATCTCTCACCGTACAAGTAATGCCTCCAAATCTTTAACGAGTGCACCACTGCAGCCAATTCTAGATCGTGAGTGTTAACTTTGGTGCAATCCCAAGAGGGGGGGGGGTGAATTGGGTATTTAAAATTTATCGCCTAGGTTAAACCATATAAATAGTATTACTTAACCTAGGGTCTGTCTATGCAAATGTAAACCTAATCATTCACAATATAACATACACGTGCAGTAAGTAAATTGTGGAAATGTAAATGAACACGCACGATATGTTATCGAGGTTCGGCCAATAGTGCCTACGTCCCCGCCTTGGCCACACCAGCACAAGGATTACCACTATAATGCTCACTTAAAAAGGTGGAGCGACACCTAATACAACCAGGTCAATTCACAGGGCTGACCTCAACCGACACGCCTTAACAGGATGACGCACCTAGCTTTCCTAATTGGGTCTAAGCCAATCCGGGACTATTCCAGGGCTAGTCTCCCTCTTCAGGCCCGTTCCTGGAAATACAACAGATGTGTATAAAATTTGTACATTAAAATATGCTTCTAGAAAAGCATATGTGTGCACCAATACAACTCAATCAATAATGCAAGCACGAATGATATGTAAATATGCTCAATACTCTAATGTGTGCTAAACACTCGGTCACGTATAAGCTTTTAGTTCAGATCTAGAGTGTATACCCAAGCAATATTTGAAACACACTATGTGAATAATACCATATCAGATTAGGGTTTCAAAATATGCTAAGCAAGTTCAAACAAACAAACTCAATACAATATTCTAATATTCAAAGCACACTAGAGTTGTTTGAAGTACTAGCTCTTGAAAAAGATTTTTGCACACAAAATCTAGGTTTAGGTATCTTGCAATAATACTGCAAGAACCACAACCCTCAGAGTTTTTCCACACTAAATTTAACAAATGAAATTGGTGGAAAAACCTTGACGCTAAACTCTCGCAGAAAATTAATCAAACAATAATGTAATTGAGAGTTTTAGCTACAAAGATCAAGCACAATAGCCTTAGAAAATACTCACAATGCTTGTAGAAATCAAGAATGAGGAGTATGTGAGTGTTTACAAGAAGTATTTAGCTAATATAGGGTTTTGAGAGTTGAGAGAGTTTTTGCCCTAATCAAGTTTGTTAATCCAGCTAATTATGACAAATGAACAAGTATTTATAGGCAAGGAGGATTTTTTGACCGTTGGGGACACAATGGGTATAATTAGAAAAGATTAATGACATTTCAAATATTTTAACCCTATTTAAAAAATGTTTAACTGCGGTAAAAATTAGGACAACCCGAGAGGTCCGGTCAACTAGAAAGGTTTCAGTCGACCAAGTCACATATGGTTCGGTCGACTAGGGGACTTTTGAACTGAGGGCTCGGTCAACCAGGAGAGGGTGATTTCTCAATTTTCTGAGGTTCGGTCGACTAGACCATTTTGAACTGGCTAGTTCAGTCGATCAGACCATTCGGATTTCTCTCGAGGACCCTCTGGTTGACCAGGTAGTTGGAGTACAAAAAGGGTCGGTCGACCAGATGGTCAAATTTTTGACCCAGGGAGGTTTCGGTCGACTAAGGCTTTTTGAACTACCTGATTCGGTCGACCAAATGGTCAAAATTTGGACCCAAGGAGGTTTTGGTCAACCAGGGCTTTTTGAACTACTTGGTTCGGTCGACCAGATGGTCAAACTTTTGACCTAGGGAGGTTTCGGTCGACTAGGGCTTTTTGAACTACTTGATTCGGTCGACCAGATGGTCAAACTTTTGACGCAGGGAGGTTTCGGTCGACCAGGCCAAAATGAACTAACTATGCTGGTTAACCGAAAGTGCACCAAGTGTGCATTTCGGTCCCGTTTCGAAGCATACAAGCCCTATTCAAGTGCCTAACAAGTATGTGTAAATGTGTGTGTCCTAGGGTCACTTGGGGTCCAATTTGAAGACACCGAAAAAGTCCGGTGTCAGTCGACCGAAGGGTGTTTCCTAAGGTCTTTCTATGGTCCATGTAAGTACCTAAAATCCAACTAAGGTCGATTTGAGCATACCTACCTATCATGCATGATGCACATTATTACAAGCCATATGGGTGTCCAGTCCATAATAAAATTACATCCCAGAATGAAAAAACTGAATAATAAATACAAATGCAGCACAAGATTCTTCATTCATTGGCACGAACACCGCACGCTATCATAATAAGTCTTTTAGTCCTAAAACACGCATAAGGTGAACCTGCATGCAGTTCTCAGTACAACCATTAGTACCAAAAGTATTTGTCATAATCAAAACAGGGCGTGACCAATCAGGTCAACAATGAGTAAGGTAGTTCTTTTCATATTCTTTCAACTGTCAGGAGGCATAAGCTACAACACTACCATGCTGCATTAATACACAGCTGAGTCCTTTCAAAGATGCGTTACTGTAAATAATATAACCATCACCCCCTAACAAAATGATCAATACTGGTGTAGTAACAAGACTCTGTTTCAGTTCGTGGAAGCTCTATTCGTAATCATCATCCCATTTAAACTCGACATTCTTCCTGGTCAAATGCATGAGAGGTCCTGATAAAGCTAAAAACCCCTCCAAAAATCAACAGTAATAACCCGCGAGTCCTAAGAAACTCCTAATTTCCTGAACTATTTTTTGGCCTGGCCTAATTCAACACTGTCTCAATCTTGTTGGGATCCACTGAAATACCATCCCCTAAAATAACATGCCCCAGAAACAACCATTTCTTTAGCCAAAATTCACATTTACTAAACTTGGCATACAACTTCTTTTCCTTGAGCATCTAAAGTACCAACCATAAATGCGTCTCATGCTCCTCAAAAATTCTTGAGTAAACCAATATGTCATCAATGAAAACTACAAGGAACTAATCTAAATACTGGTGAAAAACTCTATTCATCAAGTCCATGAACACAGCAGGAGCATTCGTCAGACCAAAAGGCATAACGAGGAATTCATGATGCCCATACTTGGTCCTGAAAGCTGTATTCGAGACATCTTATGCTTTTACTTTCACCTGGTGGTAGCCTGATCTGAGGTCAATCTTGGAATAGACCTGCGTACCTTGAAACTAATCAAATAAATCATCTATACGGGGTAGAGGATACTTGTTCTTGATTGTCACCTTATTAATTTCCCTGTAATCTATACACATCCTCATAGACCCATCTTTATTTTTTACAAATAACACTAAAGCTCCCTACGATAATACACTGGGCCGAATAAAACCCTTATCCAGTAAGTCTGACAGCTAATTCTTTAGCTCTCCAAACTTTATTGGAGCCATTCTATAAGGAGCTTTAGTAATCGATGCCATCCCTGGAAGTAGATCAATAGAGAAATCTATCTTGTGATCAGGAGGCAAACCAAGTAGCTCATCTGGGAAGACATCGTGAAACTCCTTAACCACTGGTGCATTTCCCAGCTTCAATTCATTTTCTGACACCTCCTTTGTAAAATTCGTAAACCCCTGACAACCATCCAGGAGTAATCTTCTTGCCTACATGGTTGACACTAACTGTGGCAGCGAACTCACCTACGATCCCACAAATTTGAATTCTTGCTTCCCCGGTTATCTGAAAATCACCTCCGTTGACTCTACGAGTCCAATCCGATTTTGATAATGACAAATCACTTGGTATTTGATCTGTGCGTTGAGTTTGTGAACATGAACCATATTAAGCATGCATAGAAAGATAACGAGTCATGGAAGCCTTAAAGTAAAGAATACATATCTTGGCAAGATACATGGAACTCAAAGAATACGAGAATCAAGATACAAGCAGTAAAGATCAAGCACATCTTGGGAATGGGTACTTAGACCTCATGTATTTACATTTTCGTATGCTTTAATTTATGGCTCAACATAACTCAGATAGACTTTAGGATTCATGCATTTCACGTATATCATTAGGGGACTTTCATGGACTTAGAAATACTTTTAAAATCATGGAAAATATGTTTTACAAAAGACCCAAGAAGGAGAGCAAAACAGAATTTTAAATTAGAAAAGAAAAATTCAGAAATGGGGACTTCAGTTGACTAAACTTTAAGTTCGGTTGACTGAAGAATTTCCTTAGATGTCTGAAGAATAAGCTCAGTCATCTAAAGATTTATGGGTGAAAAGCAAAAACCGGCAGAAGCACCTCAGATGACTGAACCTTGACCTCGGTCGTCTGAACTTGACACTTTGGTCATCTGACCCTTGACCTTGGTCGTCTGACCCTGTGTCCAGGCTATTTTTTTAAAGGATAAAAATAACTTCAGTCATATGGGCCCTAGACCTTAGTCGTCTGAACTTGCGGGAAAGATTAAAAATGTAATTTATATTGAGCAAACACGCGAGCTATCTTATGATCCAATGGTTGAAATCAATTCTAAGGGTAAGACACTATAAATATTGAATATCTAAACCCTAATATGAAAGCTAAGACAAACAAGAAAAGAAGAACACATCTTATTGAAAGAGAATAGAGATACTTGAGCTAATTGATATACGATTGTCTACACTTCATTCTACACATCGTCTTTCAGCAAATCAATTTAGAAAATCAGAAAGGAACTCACGTATACATTTTGTATTTCATCTTGGTATCGAGGTTTGGTGATTCAAGTTATATTTTTTCAAGAGCTTCTCATCTCATCACTTGCTATTGAATATCTTTAGAGAATTTGATCTTGAACATTCTTAACCATATAGAGATTTTGTTTGACAAGTTCATTACTTGAAAAAGTTTACTTTGTCGTTGAGATATATATTTTTCAAAGAACCACTCATTTAGAAGTCTATAGTTTAAATGTGCTGAGTGATAGAGAGTGAGTAAACTTTATATATTGTCTAGATATTCTCACTGCTTGGTAAAGGTCTTTATCATTGGTTAAAAAGATTTGATTCTAGTGTGTGTTTGTTAAAGGATCTATATTTTAGATATATTAACGCTTGATTAAATATCCTTGGTTTTTTTTTATAAATGTACATTTTATTGAGGGATATTTTTCTGAACAACAATATATTCAGTTTGTAAGTGTTGAACATCATTATCTACATATATATATACGTACTTGCATATAACAAAGATTGTGTTGGGATTGAATATTTGAAAGGAACCTTTTTTTATTGTAATTGATATAATCTTCAAAGCTATTTTTGTATTCAAAGATTTAACATAAGTTTCTCCAAAGTATTGATTCATACAAACATTTTGGGTGATTTGATAAAAAGAGAATTGTGTGTTGAAGTATATCATACACAAACGATTGTATCGTTTCATACATTCTGAGCTTCAAGTTATATCATATGTTAAATGTATTAGGAATTTGAACTGTACTCACAAGATTTTGTTTGGAAGCATTTTTGAGTACTTTTTTTTTTTTTTTCAGATTCTATTGTATACACGGTTCGGTATGTGAACCGGGGTTTAAGGAGAGAGCTGTATCTCTTGTAAGCAGTGGAGTAAGAGGGAGTTGTGCCTCTTATAAGTAGCGGATTGTAAGGGAAGCTCCGTCCCAATTTAAGGAGTAGGGATTTTAGTGAAATCCTTGAGTTGTTGCTCAAGGCGAGGACGTAGGCCTAGTTGGCCGAACATCGTAAAAATTGCGTTTGTCTTTTCTCTTCCCTTAACTCTTTACTTTCCACATTACATTATATTATTTGCATTGCATGTGGATGTTGAATTACTTTACACACATTTAATTAGGTAAAAATAACTCATTGATAAAATCAAATTTAACTTAGTTATAAATCCTAGCAATTGATTTGATAAATATTCAAATAGGGATTAAGTGGTAAATAGGTTCAAAGAATTTTTAAAATACCCAATTCACCCCCCTCTTGGGATTACACCTTAATCAACATTTGGTATCAGAGTGGGTTTACATAGACTTAATAGTCAATTTGTAAAAAATCACATGGCACATATCGGTGTAACTCCATTCGATGAGGGACACTCATCCACTAGACCACCCATTTTCTGTGGTGTAAACTACACCTATTGGAAATGTAAGATGAGCATATATCTATTGAACGTAGATTGGAAGGTTTGGAAAATAGTGACTAAGGGTAATCATATTCCCATGATAGTAATTGATAAGATTAACGTACCTAAAAATGAAGATGAATATACTGAAGAGGACTGGAAGTCAGCACAAATCAATGCCACTGCCATGAACTTGCTTTTCTGTGCATTAGATGTAAATGAATTTAATAGGGTAATGACATGTAACTCGGCTAAATAAATTTGGGAAAAATTAGAAGTTACATAAGGCACTAAGGAAGTCGAGGATAGTAGGATAGGCATGCTCATCAGTGAATATGAAGCATTTAAAATGACAGTTGATGAATCTATACAATCCATGTACACTAGATTCACACACATCATCAATTCTTTGAATGCACTTGGAAAGACTTACCCTACTTATGAGTTGATCAGGAAAATACTCAAGGGATTACCTCCAATGTGGGAAGCAAAAGCTATGGCAATAGCAGAAGGGAGAAATCTCAAGGAGATGTCGGTGGACAAACTCATTGGATCGCTCATCACGTATGAGCTGGCAATAAATGAGAGGAAGATTGAGCAAAGCAAAGCAAACAAGGTCACTGCACTTAAGGCATCATCAAGCTACTCAAGTGAAGGAAGTAATTTCGAAATGGATGATGACATGGACTTGCTAACAAAGAAGTTCGGTAAGTTCTTAAAGAAGAACAAGAAGTTCAACGAAAAATTTCAGAACTATAAATCGGAAAGAGGAGAGCCTAGCATGAAGAAGGAGGATCCACCAACATGCTACAACTGCCGAGAAGTTGGACACATCAAGCCTGAGTGCCCCAAACTAGTGAAAGCCTCAAAGAAAAAGAAAAAGGTGCTGAAAGTCAGTTGGGATACTCACAGCTCTAGCATTTCAAAATCTGAATCCAGCGACAATGAAATTGCCAATCTGTGTCTAATGGCACATGATGACCTTGAGGTACAATCATCTTTTTCATCATCTTCGTATTATTCTAGTGATTCTGAAAATGACAATGATATGATTTCATATGATGAACTGAAACAAGAATATCTATACTCTATTAAAATGCTTGAGAAGAAAACAAAAAAAGTTTTTGAGTTGAGAAGCAAAGTCCAAGAGCTTTCAAATTTAGTTGAACGCCGAAATAAATCCCATGCATCTTTCATAAAAGATAAAGATTTGAAAATTAAGAAGTTAGAAAAGGATTTGAAAGATAAATATGAAGTTATTTGTAAATTTACTAAAGGACAAAAAAATTTTGAAAATCTCCTAGGATCTCAAAGAAATTCCCTAGAAAAGGAAGGGCTCAATTTTAATGGAAAGGAAAATCTAAAGAAAAGACATCTTTACATGTGTTATTTTAGAAGAGAGTCAGAGTCATATGTTCCAACTAAGAATTATTATAGAAATACCACATGCTTTAAATGTAGAAGGTTGGGTCACATACAATTCGATTGTCTTTTCAAAAATAAAGATGTAAAAATTAAGAAAGTATGGAAGGTCAAAGGTCAACCTAACACTAACCCCCTTGGACCCAAGAAAATTTGGGTAGCAAAGCTAGTTGTTTGATTGTGTCTTGCAGATATGCTTAAGATCAACATCCTCAAAAGATAGATGGTATATGGATAGCGGATGCTCACGTCACATGACTGGGGATAAAGCGAAGTTCACATCCATCACACCCAAGGATAAAGGGTTTGTTACTTTTGGAGATAATGCTAAGGGAAGGATCACAGGTGTAGGTAAAGTTGATAATGATTCCTCACTCATTATAGATGATGTTTTATTAGTTCAAGGTTTAAAGCACAACTTATTGAGCATAAGCCAACTATGTGATAAAGGTTACAAAGTATTGTTTGAACATGACAAGTGCATAGTTGAACCCAAAACTGATAATAAGATACTATTCATTATTGAACGTCATGAAAATGTATATACCACAAGACTTGATAACTTAACCTCACAAAGTGTGACATGCTTTCTTCTATGAATGAAATAAGATGGATTTGGAATAGGAGACTAGGACACGCAAACATGTATTTAATCTCAAAACTTGTTAAGAAAGAATTAGTTAAGGGACTGCCTAAGACTAAATTTGTGAAAGATAAAACATATCATATTTTCATGTCTTTGGCTGTAAATGTTTTGTGCTTAGAGACAATGAGCATCTAGGAAAATTTGATGTGAAATCTGATGAAGGTATCTTCCTAGGGTATGCCTTAAATAGTAAAGCCTATAGAGCATATAACAAACAAACATTGACTGTCATATAATCTATTCATGTAATGTTCAATAAGTTAAATCCCTTCTCCAAAAGAATTGATGAAGATGAAATTGAATTAAACAAGGAATTTGAAGAACTATCAATTGAGAATGATTCAGAAACGAAAAATGAACTTAAGGAACCATCCATTGAAATTGATCAAACTGAAAATGAGGTTAATGAACCACCTAGAAAATGAAGATATATAAAGAATCACCCCATTGATTAAATAATAGGTGAATCATTATGTGGAGTAGCCACTAGCTCCTCTTTTAGGAACATGATTAGTCATTTTGCATTTCTATTTCAAGAAGAACCTAAGAATGTGAATGAAGCTATAGAGGATGAATCTTAGGTGTTGTCCATGCAAGAAGGGTTAAATCAATTTGAGAGAAACAAAGTATGGACACTAGTTCCCAGACCTGAGGATAAATCAATCATTGGAACCAAGTGGATATATAAGAATAAAAAGGATGAACATGGAATAGTTGTGAGAAATAAGGCTAGATTACTAGATTAGGGATATAATCAAGAAGAAGGTATAGATTTTGAAGAAACATTTGCACCTGTAGCTAGAATGGAAGCCATTAAAATGCTTTTAGCATATGCAACTTTTAAGGATTTCAAGCTATATCAAATGGACATCAAAAGCACCTTTTTAAATGGCTACATAAATGAAGAAGTGTATGTATAACAACCCCCAGGATTTGAAAACCATAAGAATCTAGATCATGTGTATAGACTGACAAAAGTCTTGTACGGTTTAAAGCAAGCTCCTAGAGCTTGGTATGAAAAGCGAAGCGGTTTTCTTTTAGAAAATGGATTTATAAGAGGAAAGATAGATACAACCCTGTTCATTAAGTCCAAGAAAGATGATATTCTCTAGTGCAAGTATATGTAGATGACATCATATTTGGCGCTTCAAATAAAGAACTATGTGATGAATTTGCCAATACCATGCAAAATGAATTTGAGATGAGCATGATGGGTGAACTAAATTTCTTCCTAGGACTTCAAATCAAACAAGCAAAACATGGAATATTCATAAATCAATCAAAGTATATTAGAGACCTACTCAAAAGGTTTAATATGGAAGATGGAAAAATACTGGGTACACCTATGAGCACTTCATTGAAATTAGACAAAGATGAACAAGGTATACCAGTAGATGTCGAACTTTATCATGGAATGATTGGTAGCTTATTATACCTGACTGCCAGTAGACCTGATATAATGTTTAGCATATGTCTGTGCGCAAGATTCAGTCTGCACCAAAAGAGTCACACTTGTTAATTGTTAAACGAATACTTTGATACCTAATAGGAACTGTGGAAATTGGATTATGGTATCCTAAGTACACATCATTTGAGATTATTAGTTATTTAGATGCTGATTTTGCGGGTAGCAAAGTGGATAGGAAGAGCACTAGTGGTACTTGTCATTTCTTAGGACATTCCTTGGTCTCTTGGTTTTCCAAGAAGCAAAACTCAGTTGCTCTTTCTATGGCTGAGGCTGAATACATAGCGGCAGGTAGTTGTTGTGCTCAAACTCTTTACATGAAGCAACAATTAAAGGATTTTGGATTAAGTTATGAAACAATCCCTATTATATGCGATAGTATGAGTGTGATAAATATTTCAAAGAATCTCATATTACATTCACGAACTAAACACATAGAAATACGACATCACTTTCTTCGTGACCATGTACAAAAAGGGGATGTGACACTAGAGTTTGTATGCTTAGGTATGAATTAGGTCTCATGCATAGTCAAGAGGTTGCCTAAAATTATGTTAGATGATATAATTCAGGGGGAGCAATGTCACTTACGATGTAATCACTTGGTATCATATTAATCAAAATTTCGGTATTGCATTAATCTATAATTGGTATCAAAAATTCGTCATAACATTTAATCAACATTTGGTATCCTCATGTAATCTTTGAAATTTATACGTTAGCAAGGGGGATAGTTGATGTCAAAAAGCATGAGAAGGAATTGTTTTTTACCTAATGGTTGAACCCGTTTAAAACCTTAAGATTTCTAAGGGAAGAAGAACATAAGGGTATGTCTACTTATGTTTTATTATTTTACACCTTTTTTTTTTATGTCAAAAGGGGGAGAAAATTGGGAGCAAAAGTAATAGAAATCAGGAGAAAAAGCATAAATAAGAGAAATCGAGAAAAAGGAGCAAAAATTAAAACTTTGTGTTGGGGAGAAATATCAGGAGCAAAAACTGTTGGAAAAACTAATTGTGCAAAAGGGGGAGAAGTATAATAACAAAAATTGTTGAAACATCATGAGCATATTGTCATTCATTGAATATTTGATGCATTAATTGAGGGGGAGCCTTATTTGGTGTAACCCATTATATATATTTTTTCTAGTGCATTTGTCATCATCAAAAAGGGGGAGATTGTTGACTCTATGAGTCCAATCCGGTTTTGATAATGAAAAATCACTTGGTATTTGATCTGTGCATTAAGTTTGTGAACAGGAACCATATCAAGCATGCACGGAAGGATAACAAGTCATGGAAGCCTTAAAGTAAAGCATACATATCTTGGCAAGATCCATGGAACTCAAAGAATACGAGAATCAAGATACAAGCGGCAAAGATCAAGCACATCTTGGGAATGGGTACTTAGAAATCATGTATTTACATTTTCGTATGATTTAATTTGAGGCTCAACATAACTCAAAAAGAATTTATGATTCATGCATTTCATGTATATCATTAGGGAACTTTCATGGACTTAAAAAATATTTTTAAAAGAAAATATGTTTTACAAAAGACCCAAGAAGAAGAGCAAAGCAGAATTTTAAATTAGAGAAGAAGAATTTAGAAAATGGGAACTTCGGAAACTGAACTTTAAGTTCGGTTGACTAAAGAATTTCCTCAGACGTCTGAAGAATAAGCTCAGTTGTCTGAAGATTTATGGGTGAAAAACGAAAACTGGCAGAAGCACCTCAGATGACTAAACCTTGATCTCGGTCATTTGAACTTGACGCTTCGGTCGTCTGACCTTTGACCTTGGTCGTCTAACCCTGTGTCCTGGCTATTTTTTCGAAGGATAAAAATGACTTCAGTTGTTTGGGTTCTAGACCTCAGTCGTTTGAACTTGCGGGAATGGTTAAAAATGTAATTTTTATTGAGAAAACATGCGAGCTATCTTACGATCCAATGGTTGAGATCAATTATAAGGGTAAGACACTATAAATATTGAATATCTAAACCCTAGTACGAAAGCTAAGACACACAAGAAAAGAAGAACACATTTATTAAAAGAGAATAGAGAAACTTGAGCTGATTGATATACAATTGCTTGCACTTTATTCTACACATCATCTTTGAGCAAATCAATTCAGAAAATCAGAAGGGAACTCACGTATACATTTTTTATTTCATCTTGGTATTGAGGTTTGGTGATTCAAGTTATATTTTTTCAAGAGCTTCTCATCTCATCACTTGCTATTGAATATCTTTAGAGAATTTGATCTTGAGCATTCTTAACCATATAGAGATTTTTTTTGACAAGTTCATTACTTGAAAAAGTTTACTTTGTCATTGAAATATATATATTTTTCAAAGAACCACTCATTTAGAAATTTATAGTTTAAATGTGCTGAGTGATAGAGAGTGAGTAAACTTTATATATTATCTAGATATTCTCACTACTTGATAAAGGTCTTTATCATTGGTTAAAAAGATTTGATTTAGTGTGTGTTTGTTAAAGGATCTATATTTTAGATATATTAACGCTTGATTAAATATCCTTGGTTTTTTATAAATATACATTTTACTGAGGGATATTTTTCTGAACAACAATATATTCAATTTGTGAGTGTTGAACATCATTATCTACATATATATACATACTTGCATATAACAAAGATTGTGTTGAGATTGAATATTTGAAAGGAACCTTTTTGATTGTAATTGATATAATCTTCAAAGCTATTTTTGTATTCAAAGATTTAACCTAGGTTTCTCCAAAATATTGATTCATACAAAAATTTTGGGAGATTTGATAAAAAGAGAATTGTGTGTTGAAGCATATCATACATGAACGATTGTATCGTTTCATACATTCTGAGCTTCAAGTGATATCATATGTTAAATGTATTAGGAATTTGAATTGTACTCACAAGCTTTTGTTTGGAAGCATTTTTGAGTGTTTTTTTTCACATTCTATTGTATACACGGTTCAGTGTGTGAACTGGGGTTTGAGGAGAGAGCTATATCTCTTGTAAGCAGCGGAGTAGGAGGGAGCTGTGCCTCTTGTAAGCAGCGGATTGTAAGGGATGTTCCATCCCAATTTAAGGAGCAGGGATTTTAGTGAAATCCTTGAGTGGTTGTTCAAGGTGAGGACGTAGGCCGAGTTGGCTGAACCTTGTAAAAATTGTGTTTGTCTTCTCTTTTTCCTTAACTCTTTACTTTTCGCATTACATTATATTATTTGCATTGCATATGGATGTTGAATTACTTTACACATTTAATTGGGTAAAAATAACTCATTGATAAATTCAAATTTAAGTTAGTTATAAATCCCAGCAATTGATTTGATAAATATTCAAATAGGGATTAAGTGGTAAATAGGTTCAAAGAATTTTTAAAATACCCAATTCACCCCCCTCTTGGGATTACACCTTAATCAAAAACCTCTTTCAGATTACAGTCAATATTAGCACAGTTAGCTGCCAGCCAATCCATACCCAGTATTACATTAAATCCATGCATATCAAGCACAATAAGGTTAGCTGGTAGTACTCTCCCCTGAATTTCTCTCCAATAACCCCTGAGCACCCTACGACATTACACCACTGACCCTGAGAGTGTGACTACTAACAATTCTACATCTAATAATTAGGTCTCGTTTCCAAACAATTTAATTTAGGCCGCAGACACAAAGGAGTGGGTGCACCTGAATCAAATAAAACAATTACTTGATATGATAAAATAGTAAAGGTACCTGTCACTACATCTGCGGTAGTCTCAGTGTCTCCTAGCGTCAGAGCATAAACCCTCACTAGGGCTACATTCCCCTACTAGCCTCCACGAGGTGCCTGATAGCCTCCTCGGTAAAGTCTGGGAATAGGAGCGGTACCAGGTGGTGTAGGGCAATCTCGCATCAGATGTCCTTGCCTACCGAAGGCGATAACAGACGTCTCTCCCCACTCGACACTCTCCCAAGTGACTCTTTCCACAAGTTTGACAAACGGGGAAATTTTGCACCGCCTGGAACTCAAGACCTTCAGTCTCCTACCCCTATCCTCTACCATAGTTTCCTCTCCTCCACTGACCCTGCCTAGATCCCTGCTGGAAGCCTGAAGGTGTAGATCTCTTCTTTTGTCCCTGCTCCTCTACATCCACGCTCTCATTGGCCTTAGCCAATGCTGCTCTGTCAACCAATTCAACAAAATCCTGTATCTTCAACACTACTACCTGCTTGTATATCCCGCACCTCAATCCTCTTTCAAACTATATTGCCTTCTTTATTTCATTAGGAACAACATATGGGGCGGAGCAGGACAATTCTATGAACCTCGCCACATACTACTGGATTGACTACTATCCCTACTTTAGATTCAGGAACTCTTCCACTTTGGCCTCTCTAATAGTGGTTGGAAAATATCTATCAAAGAATAATTATTTAAATCGGTCCCATGTCATAGCTATAAGCATCGTCCTCTATTGCTCTAAGTGTTTCACAGCAGTCCACCACCTCTCGACCCCTCCCATCAATTCAAAGGTGGTGAAGGGGACCCTTTACTCCTTCGTACATTGCAATACTGCTAACACCTTTTCAATCTCCCGCATCCAATTTTCGGCGACTGCAGGATCATCACCTCCTAAAAATGCTATAGGATTCATCTTGGTGAATTTCTCTATCGTGCACCTATGGTCTACAGACGAGCCTCCCTGCTCTCTGAAGCTCCTAGCAATCTTAGACATAACCTGCTGAGCTACACTATGTAGTACTGCATCTGAATCAGCCCCGCCTACACTCGAGGGCCCTGCACCATCACTACTACTCGAATGGACACTACCTCCTCTAGGGTCCATCCTAAAAAGGCAATAAACATGGCTTAGGGACCCTATTCTTATAATTTAGGCATCTACCCAAATTCCCCTATCTTGAAAACCTTTTCTTAATTCAAGATTCAGTCCTACACTTTAAAAATACAACCCAGGAATAGTTTATTATGACTTTCCTGAAATCGTCACCCCAGAAAAGAAACAGAAACCACTGTAGAAGTCCTGCCTCTAAATTGCAAAAAAAAACCTCAAATCCTTTCCCTATACTCTGGTATTGTTTATGCTGCACTCTAAAGTCTACATAACCTAGTAACCTAGGCTCTGATACCAAACTATAACGACTTGCCTATTTTGCCATAATTTTATTTTTTCATTTAATAGCATTTACTATAATAACCCTGATAATTTGTTAAACTCATAAAGCATGATGAACCTGGACCCGTGGGTACCAGGGATATACCTAAAATACAACTCTGATACCTAAGCAATGGAAAATGAAAAATCATATACATATCAAATCATCCAACCAACACAAAACTAGATTTCTACCAAACCTTTCAGATACATATACACATCCCAAAAAGACCAAAAACTGTGCGTTAGGGTTATAACCCAAAAATCCATCAGACCCTAGCATAATGACTTACCCTTTTGACAGGGTATGTGTTAGCTTTACCATGATCCCAAGAGGGGGGGGGGGTGAATTGGTATTTTAAAAATTTGATCCTTAGGTCAATCTCCTAACACCAGTATATTCACAACACTATGGTCAATCTAGTGCAAGTAAAGTAAATGTATACTAGAAAGTAAATAAAGCAATTTAATCAATCACACAAGCACCCGAAAGCAGTAAAGAGAGGGTGACACTCAGATATGTTATTGAGGTTCGGCCAATTGCATACGTCCCCACCTTGGCTAACAAGCACAAGGGTTACCGCTATAACTTGCTCACTTAAACAGGTGGAGCGGCACCTATACAAACCAGGTCAATTAGCACAGGGATGACCTCAAGCTATACACCAATCCTTACTGGCCTGGATTACCGCCTCCTTAGGTCACGTCTGGAAGCACTCATATTTTTACAATCAAATGGTATAATGAAATAGTGCTTTCTTGTAAAGCAGATTTGTGCCCAAATAATAAGCTCAATCAAATGCGCATCAATAGCATGATATAGTGTAAGCTCAGTGATGCAAGATATATTCTACCAATACTCAACATAGTATAGTCAATATGAAGCTCAAGAGTATTTGATGCAATACAATCAGTATGATGCTCAAGAATAATCAATACAAGCAATGCCTTGGAATCAAAACAAAATATTTCAATCAACACATAAATGTTCCAAGTATACTAGATAGATAATTAAACTAGTTTCAAAATGATTTTCTTCAATAAGATAAGAACAAAGTTAGTTTGAAAGGATTGTTTGCTTATTTGAAAAATTCTTTACACACCAAAATGAAGCTCTTGGACACTTGCAATGAAATGCAAATATCCTAAGCTTTCTTGGTTTCATCCCACACAAGATTTATAATGAGCAAATCTGCAGGACAAACCTAAGCTATGCTCCTAAAAATTAAATATCAAGTAAGCACAACAAAGGGAGGAATAGCTCTAAGCAAAAATCAAACAAACACGAATGAAACTCTCATAATCTTGGATTTTATCAAGAGGATGCAAGTTTGAGAGTGTTAGGGCAAAAAGTGAATTTTTGAGAGTGAGAGAGAATTTTTGCTTATCACTTTTCTAATGCTTGTCTAATCATGCAAATGAAAGCCTATTTATAGGCAGGAAGAAAATTATGACCGTTCGGGACACAATGGGAATAATTAAGAAAGTCCCAAAAGATTAAAATTCACTTAGCCCGTATTAACCCAGTTTTACCACAATTAAATTGATTTCAACCGTCTGAGGTTCAAGTGGCTGAACCATGGTTAGGTCGCCCAACAGACACAGTCATAAAATATTTCAAATGAGATTCGGTCGCCCGCATAAAGGTTCGGCAGCCCAAATCAAACTCAGTAGCAAATCCACGTGACTTTGGGTGCTTGGTCCTAGGTTCGAGTGCCCGAACACATGTGTTCGGTCGCCTGGGGCTGATTTGAACTGAAATTCTAGGTCGCCCGAGTTGGTGAGCAGTCCCTTTTGAGGCATTGGGGCGCCTGAGGGAGTCAAGCATGTTTATGGTTCGGTCACCTGAGGTCTGGTCAACTTTTAGACCTTCACGATTCGAGCACTCGAGGAGATTTGTACTCCAAGAGTTCAGTCGCCCGACCCCTCTTGACTTGCTTAGATATGTTCAATTTTCAGCGCAATTATTTCACTCATATATTTTATGCTATGTGTGTGTGAGTGTTGGAGCCTATGGTCTTGCTATGGTCTGTTTGAGCTTATACTATATTCTATATGCATGATGTGTAGGTGATGAGCATACATCTACAGCCTTAGTTACTATTAGAGACCCATCTAAATTATTACAGACCGATATAAATTACAATTACAATTACAAGTTACAAATCTTCGTGGTCTTTTTGTTTCCACAAGTTTCCTTTGGGATATTAATTTGATCCTGCACAAGCACTTGTCAAACATCAAATATTAGTATTTGTCATTATCAAAACCGGGCGCGACTTAAAAGGTCAACATTCTCCCCCTTTTTGATGATGACAAATACATTTTGCAAAAATTGGGTATAGCTTAAATAAGCTCCCCCTAACAGTATGCATCATGTATTACAACCTTACCCAATTATTTTTGCCTCTCCATCTCCCCCTTTTGGCTACAGCAAAAAGGGCTACAAGAGTGAAAATCCTAGGCAATGGGTAAATCTTACATTTATATATGAGAAATTTTGGAAAGATTTATAAAAATTTCGGCAAAGTACCGGTTGTAAACCAGACTTTCCAAAATAAATCCTGTATAAGATGTAACCTGTTTGAATTTATATTCCCTAACAGTTTATCCACAACTACTCAAAAAGTTCAGTATGGTCCAACCAGTAGATAAAGTTTCAATATGATCATGAAATAAATACAAAGCATGTGTACACTATCAATAATCAGCTTTCACAAAGTCTAAAGCAAGAAGGCAAGTCAACAATAACATTAGTTGCTAAGACTTAGAAAGTTCTCATTTGAGTGCTCCCCCTAAATTTATGCAAGTTACAAAATATTTAAGTTTAGGAAGCTTCTTTATTATGCATTAAGCCTAACTCACGTCTAATTTGTATAAACCTATCCTCGGGTAGTGGTTTAGTGAATATGTCGACCCATTGTTCATTGATGCATACAAACTCAAGTGCAACATCTTCTTTTTGTACATGATCACGAAGAAAATGATGTCTAATCTCAATATGTTTAGTTCGTGAATGTGAGATAGGATTTTTAGAGATGTTGATTGCACTAGTATTATCACATTTAATCGGTATTGTTTCATAGTGCAATCCAAAATCCACAAGTTGTTGTTTCATATAAAGAGTTTGGGCACAACAACTTCCAGCTGCAATGTATTCTGCTTCGGTTGTGGATAAGGCAACTGGGTTTTGTTTCTTGGAGAACCAAGAAACAAGAGATTGTCCTAAATAATGACAAGTGCCGCTAGTGCTTTTTCTATCAACCTTACTACTGGCAAAGTCAGCATTAGTGTAACTAACAATCTCAAAGGTAGTATGCTTAGGGTACCACAAGCCTAATTCTATAGTCCTAACTAGATACCTAAGGATTCGTTTGACAGCTTTTAAGTGAGATTTGTTAGGGGCAGCCTGAAACCTAGCACACATACACACACTAAACATAATATCAGGCTTACTAGCAGTGAGATATAAGAGACTCCCAATCATGCCATGATACAATTTTACGTCAACAGGAATTCCTTGCTCATCTTTATCAAGCTTAATGGAAGAGTTCATAGGTTTACCAAGAATTTTGCATTCTTCCATATTAAATTTCTTTAGCAAGTCCTTGATATATTTAGATTGGCATATGAAAGTTCCATGATTTGCCTGCTTAATTTGTAGCCCTAAGAAGAAACTAAGTTCACCCATCATGCTCATTTCAAATTCATTGTGCATGTATTTGGAAAACTCATTACACAACTCATCATTAGTTGCTCCAAAAATGATATCGTCCACATAAATTTGAGCAAGGAGCATATCATCATTTTTGGATTTGATGAAAAGTGTAGTGTCAATCTTTCCACGGGTAAACCCATTTTCTAGTAGAAAACCACTAAGCCTCTCATACCAAGCTCTAGGAGCTTGTTTCAATCCATACAAGGCTTTAGATAACTGATAAACATAATCGGGATATTTATGATTTTCAAAACTAGGTGGTTGTTCTACGTATACTTCTTCATTAATGTAGCCATTTAGAAAAGCACTTTTAACATCCATTTGAAACAATTTAAAATTTTTAAAAGCGGCAAAGGCAAGTAACATACGAATGGCTTCTAACCTATCAACAGGAGCATATGTTTCATCAAAGTCAATCCCTTCCTGTTGGTTATACCCTTGGGCAACTAGTCTAGCTTTATTCCTAATTACTACCCCATTCTCATCCTTTTTATTTCTGTATACCCATTTAGTTCCAATGATGGTGTGCTCATTAGGTCTAGGAACTAAGGTCCACACTTTGTTTCTTTCGAATTGGTTAAGTTCTTCTTGCATAGACATCACCCAAGACTCATCTTTTATGGCTTCTTTAATATTTTTAGGTTCTTCTTGGGATAAGAAAGTGGAATGATTCACTATATTTCTCAAGGAGGATCTTGTGGCTACTCCACGAGATGGTTCGCCTATGATTTGATCTATAGGATGACTTCTAATGAATTTCCAATCTCTAGGCAACTCCGGATGTTCATTATCTTCAGATGATTTTTCATTTTCTTCTGGGTTTTCACTTGCATTATTTTCAATAGATAGTTTGTCTAAGCATTTTCTAATTTCAATATCATCTTCATTATATTTCTTAGAAAATGGATTAGCTTCATCAAACACAACATGAATAGATTAAATGTCAGTTAAAGTTCTTTTATTGAAAAACCCTATATGTTTTACTATTAAGTGCATAGCCTAGCAAAATGCCTTCATCAGATTTGGAGTCAAACTTTCCTAGATGTTCATTATCTCTAAGCACAAAGCATTTACAACCAAACACGTGAAAATATGAAATATTAAGCTTATGGTTGTTCCATAATTCATAAGGGATTTTATTAATTGATGGTCTAATCAATACCCTATTCATAACATAGCGTGTAGTATTAATGACCTTGGCCCAAAAATATTTAAGTAAGTTATGCTCATTCAACATAGTTCTACCCATTTCTTGTAGTGACCTATTATTTCTTTCTACTACGCCATTTTGTTGAGGTGTCCTAGGTGCAGAGAAGTTATGTGATATGCCCTCTAAGTCACAATATTTTTCTATGCTTTCATTTTTGAATTCCGTGCTTCTATCACTTCTTATGTGAGTAATTTTGTATCCCTTTTCATTCTGGATTCTCCTACAAAGTTTGGTGAATTGTTCACATGATTCATTTTTATGTGCAAGGAACAACACCTATGTGAATCTAGAAAGGTCATCCACAATTACAAAGGCATAAGATTTACCACCAAGACTTTGCAAAGAATTAGGTCCAAACAAATCTAGGTGAAGCATCTCTAAAGGTCTAGTAGTAGATATGAATTTCTTTTTCCTAAAACTAGATTTTGTTTGCTTACCCATTTGACATGCATCATAGATTTTATCCTTTACAAAAGACATCTTAGGCTAGCCTTTAACTAATTCTTTTCTAACAAGTTTAGACAATAAATCCATGCTAGCATGTCCTAAATGCCTATGCCACAACCAACTAGCTTCATTTACAGCAGAAAAACATGTTACTTGTTGTGAAGCTAAATTATCAAGAGAGGTAGTATAAACATTTTCATGTCTATCAGCAGTAAAGAGAACTTTGTGATCTGTTTTATTTTCTACTATGCATTTGTCATTTTCAAAAGATACTTTATATCCTATGTCACACAACTGACTTATGGTAAGTAGATTATGCTTCAGTCCATCAACCAACAAAACATTATCAATAGTAGGAGAGGAATCCTTACCAACCTTACCTACTCCGATGATATGTCCTTTGGCATTATCCCCAAATGTTACATAGCCTCCATCCTTTGGAGCAATTAATGTGAATTTGCCCTCATCACCGGTCATGTGCCGCGAGCATCCACTATCCAAATACCATCTGTCCTTAGAGGAGGACGATCTTAGGCATACCTGCAAAATAAGCTAAGTAACTGATGCTGGTCCCCAAATTTTGTTGGGTCCACTGGGGTTAGTGGCAGAATCTCCCTTAACTACCCATACTTTCCTAATTCTAACATGCTTATTCCTAAGTGGACAATCAAACTAAATGTGACCAATTTGTTTACATTTAAAGCATTTTAATCTACACTTAGGTTCTTTAGGAGGAATATGAGACTTTGATTTATGTGTAAAATGTCCTAAGTAAAGATCTGGTCATCTAACATTTTCAACATCATTAAAACCAAGACCCTCTTTACTTAAGGAGTTTCTTTGGGTACCAAGTAGTTTTTCAAAGTTGCGTTTGCCCTCGGTGAATTTAAAAATGATTTTGGAGTTATCCTCCAATTTCCTCTCAAGCTCAACAATAGTAGCATTTTTTCTTTTAAAATAGAGGCATGAGATGTTTTTGCCATATTAATTAATATTGGCCAATTTTCACATTTCTTTTTCAAATCATTATTTTCTTTGGTCATTTTACCTAAAAATTTTGAAACACGAATATATTCAAACTGTAATTCTCTAAATGTAGGCATGCAGTCAGAATCACAATCATCAGGTGAATAATAAGATGATAATGAACTAGAAGATGATACCTCATCCTCATGTGCCATCAAGCATAGATTAGCGACCTCTGTGTCACTGTGATTTGAATCTGAGTCGCTGCTGCTGAATTTGTCCCATGAAGTCCCAGCCTTCATGGCTTTCTTCTTTTTCTTAGCCTCCTTTTTCAGCAGTGGATAGTCGGGTTTGATGTGCCCCACCTTGTTGCAGTTGTAGCACGTAGGAGCATTTGATTTTTCTTTTCTTTTGCCAGAATCTCCCTTCTCATTAGTAGAGTCTTTATATTTTTTAAATGGCTTCTTGTTTTTCCTAAAAAATTTGCTAAACTTTCTGGTTAACATAACCATTTCATCATCAGTGTCAGACTCACTGCACTCACTAGATGTGTTATTAGATGCTTTCAATGCAGTCACTTTCTTAGCCCTATTATGCTCATTAAGTCTTTCATTTATGGACAATTCATAAGTAATCAAGGAACCTATCAATTCATCTAACGTCATGGCCTTAAGGTCTCTACCCTCAGCAATAGCCGTAGCCTTGGCTTCCCAAATAGGAGGTAAGCCTCTAAGGATCTTCCTAATCATCTCATATGTGGGATAGGTATTTCCTAATGCATGCAGTGAGTTTATGATGTGTGTGAATCTAGTGTACATGCTCTAAATGGACTCACCTACATTCATTCTAAAGGCCTTATACTCACTAGTCAACATGTCTATCCTACTGTCTTTCACAAATCTAGTACCCTCATATGTGACCTCTAACTTATCCCATATTTCTTTTGCAGTAGAACATGACATAATCCTGTTAAATTCATTTACATCAAGACTACAGTATAAAATATTCATGGCAGTGGCATTAAGACTAACAGCTTTCATATCATCATCATCATACTCATCCTCAGTCTTAGCAATCCTAACTGCACCCTCAGTTTTCATAGGGACATAGTTTCTCTTAGAGACAATCCTCCACACCTTCTAATCAGTATTTATGAAGGTAGATGCGCATCCTCTATTTCTAGAAGGTGTAATTTACACCACTGAAAATAGGAGGTCGTGTGGAAGATGGTCCCTTAGGGAAAGGGGTCACGGAGCTATGAGCCATATGTGATCTTTTTGCAAAATAACAACTAGTCTATACTACATGATTTGGATACCAATTGTTAGCTTTACCGTGATCCCAAGAGGGGGGTGAATTGGTATTTTTAAAATTTGATCCCTAGGTCAATCTCCTAACACCAGTATATTCACAACCCTATGGTCAATCTAGTGCAAGTAAAGTAAATGTATACCAGAAAGTAAATAAAGAAATTTAATCAATCACACAAGCACCAAAAAGCAGTAAAAAGAGAGTGACACTCAAATATGTTATCGAGGTTCGGTCAGTTGCCTACGTCCCCACCTTGACTAACAAGCACAAGGGTTACCACTATAACTTGCTCACTTAAACGGGTGGAGCAGCACCTATACAAACTAGGTCAATTAGTACAGGGCTGACCTTAACCTATACACCAATCCTTACCGAACCGGATTACCGCCCCCTTAGGCCACGCCTGGAAACACTCATATTTTTACAATCAAATGGTATAATGAAATAGTGCTTTCTTGTAAAGTAGATTTGTACCCAAAAAATAAGCTCAATCAAATGCGCATCAATAGCATGATATAGTGTAAGCTTAGTGATGCAAGATGTATTCTACCAATACTCAACACAATACAATCAATATGAAGCTCAAGAGTATTTGACGCAATACAATCAGTATGATGCTCAAGAATAATCAATACAAGCAATGACTTGGAATCAAAACTCAATATTTCAATCAACACATAAATGTTCCAAGTATACTAGATAGATAATCAAACTAGTTTCAAAATGATTTTCTTCAATGGGATAAGAACAGAGCTAGTTCAAAAGGATTGATTGCTTGTTTGAAAAATTTTTTACACACCAAAACAAAGCTCTTGGACACTTGCAATGAAATGCAAATAGCCTAAGCTTTCTTGGTTTAATCCCACACAAGATTTATAATGAGCAAATCTGTGGGACAAACCTAAGCTATGCTCCCAAAAATTAAATATCAAGTAAGCACAATAAAGGGAGGAATAGCTCTAAGCAACAATCAAACAAACACGAATGTAACTCTCACAATCTCGGATTTTATCAAGAGGATGCAAGTTTGAGAGTATTAGGGCGAAAAGTGAATTTTTGAGAGAGAGAGAGAGAGAATTTTTGCTAATAACTTTTCTAATGCTTGTCTAATCATGCAAATGAAGGCCTATTTATAGGCAGTAAGAAAATTATAACCGTTAGGGACACAATGGGAATAATTAAGAAAGTCCCAAAAGATTAAAATTCACTTAACCCGTATTAAGCCAGTTTTACCACGGTTAAATTGATTTTAACCGTCCCAGGTTTGGGTGGCTGAACCTTGGTTAGGTCACCTAAACAGACACAATCATAAAAGATTTCAAATGAGATTCGATCACCTGTATAAAGGTTCGGCAGCCCGAATCAAAGTCAGTAGCAAATCTACGTGACTTCGGGTGCCCGGTCCTAGGTTCGGGTGCCCGAACACATGTGTTCGGTCACCTGGGGCTGATTTGAATTGAAATTCTCGGTCACCAGAGTTGGTGAGCAGACCCTTTCAAGACGTTCGGGCTCCTGAGGGAGATAAGCATGTTTATGGTTCGGTCACCCGAGGTCTGGTCAACTTTTTGAGCTTCACGATTCGGGCGCCCGAGGAGATTTGTACTCCAAGAGTTCGGTTGCCTGACCCCTCTTGGCTTGCTTAGATATGTTCAATTTTCAGCGCAATTATTTCACACTCATATATTTTATGCTATGTGTGCGTGAGTGTTGGAGCCTAGGCTTTTGCTATGGTCTATTTGAGCTTATACTATATTTTGTATGCATGATGTGCAGGTTATGAGCATACATCTACAACCTTAGTTACTATTACAGACCCATCTAAATTATTACAAACCGATATGAATTACAATTACAATTACAAGTTACAAATCTTTGCGGTCTTTTTATTTCCACAAGTGTCCTTCCTTGGGATATTAATTTGAACCTGCACAAGCACTTGTCAAACATCAAATATTAGTATTTGTCATTATCAAAACCGGGCGCGACCTAAAAGGTCAATAGTATGACAGTCAACCTCTAGCGCTGTGGAACTCTATCCGCTCTTCTATCTGGGGCTCCTGAAATGTTTATATAGCTACAGTGAGGCACTTCTTAGTAAGGGAAATAAACTAACATCAGTGTGTGGCAACATGAGTATTTTCGTGTTATATATGTAACAGTACATAAGTCGTATGTGGTAAAACTATCCGTATCATATCTGGATAAAACATAATTTATCATAACATGGTATAACATACTAAGTTTTTATACATGAAATCATCTTATATAACTGTACATGAAATAACACCCTGGATGGATAGTTGGCTGGTGTCATGTCTTACCCCTACATGACTAGGTTGTGCGATTCGAAGGCAGGACCTAGCAATGGCTAGCCGACCATGTTAGATCAACATAAGTCTGTAAGTACGATGGGTCTTCCCGTCTTGGTCTAGACTACTAGAGGGACGGTTGCACTACCATAAAACCACATCGACTGCAGTTCTCCCACAATCCCTTACAACGTGTGGTAGCACTAACATATATATGATCATGACCATATAGCAACGGTACTGTGCTTTGTGAAAGCCTAAACCAAGTTATCCGGGTTCTGATAACATATAGTTAATCTCAAATAATGATACATGGCTGTTTCATAATAATATCTATCGTGATAATATTTTCATAATTTTTTGCATAACATATAATGTAAATCACAACCTTGCGACGACATATTTTAACATATAAAACCACGGCCCTTACGCCAGCATAGTATATCATGTAAAAATCACGACCCTTACGTCGACATAGCATATCATATAAGATCATGGCCCTTACGCCGACATATTTTAACATACATAGTTTTGAAATTCAGGTACAGTTTTAATACCATACTTTAAACATAGTTCCTGTATCGTTTTCATGGTTTTGCTGAAAACTAAGAAAACATGCTTATTCTGGAAAATTCACAATATTCTGATATAACATAATTTCATAAAAAAATTATACTTATGCCACTCAAATATGAATATTGTTTTGAGCATAAAACCTGATCTGAAATCATATTTCCTGATAAATAACATTAAATCCATTTTCTTGTTCAACTGCAGCATTTCCAAATACTGTGCTAATACATACATAATTTCTAAAAATAAATGTTGTAATATGGAAAATAATTTCATAAAAAATTTCTGACTTAGTTTATCCCCTTACCTGGCCTACTGAGAAGCCCACCAATTATTCGAAAACTACACTCGTGGTTTTCCCAGCTCAACACCCTAAAATTTATATTTTTCCCCAACAAAAATTTAGTATAAACTTATCTAATACCTTTCCTTAGCCCAGAAATACCAAATACCTTAATAAATATTGAAATAATCAACTTACCCAAATTTTGGGATGGTGCCCAAGTTGCCCTAACCGATGATCTACTCCTACAGATATGAAGAGAAACTTCCCAGGAGTAGCGTGGTGGCTTCGAATCATTGAACTGGCATGAAATTGAGGCCGAATTTCTAAAGAGAAGGATGAGGGGATGAAGTTAGAGAGAGAGAGAGAGAGAGGTTTCCAAAAATTTTCTCGCATGAAAAATGTATTTTTGGCCTTTTATAGAATTGTTGTCCATGTGGCCTCATCGACGAGTCACATCTCCTCGTCGATGAGTCCAAGCGATGGTCTAGTCGACGAACACCTTATTCTCATCGACGAGTTTTAGGCTCTAGAAGAAGTCCTCTTGGTAATTTCTTGTTGACGAGACATGCGTCCCCGTCGACCACGCAAGAGCCTTGCTCGTCGATGAGCACTTCTGCACTCGTCGATGAGACCCTGCTGAAATCCCCCCCCCACCTTTTTTAAAATTCTTTTTCTCTCCTTCTTTTTGTTATTTAATTATTATAATTTTTTGAGTCTCTACAGGTAGGTGCTATTTAAACTAAGCCATTTACTATGGTCGGTCGACTGGGGTAATTTAAACTGAAGATGGTCGGTCAAACAAGGTCGGTTAAGAACCTAAGTTTAGCCCTGTTGTTGACCCTAACAAAATTTTAAAACCTTTGTATGATTTTAGTATTTTAGGAAAAAAATTTTTTTTTTTTTTTTTTTTGTGAAAGTGTTGGGTCTCCTATGGTCAGGCTATGGTCATTACTGAGTTTTGCAACCATATCATATAAGACTTGCATTATTACAGACCAAGTTCAAAAACTAAATACTTTGCAAATAAAATAACATGTCTTCTTCTTCTTTTGCTCTTCTAATTCTTCTATGGAATACGCCAAGGAATGTATATGCTTTGCATTTTTCATGGCTTCCATTTATCCTTTTTTATGTGTGCGATCTAAATTATTAACCTATTCAAGTACTAGGCATGCACATGAGATACAAGTGCTTTGTTAGCATCAAAACAGGGATCGGACTCAAAAAGTTAATAATATATATATATATATATATATATATATATGAAACTTATTGAAAAAATAAAAGTATGAAGAAGGTTGGAGACATTGCCAAAAATAGATTTTGTTATTCAACCACAAAATCTGTAGCTACAAAACTCCAATTGTCAATCTCACTATAAAAAGTAAAGAACCGTGAGTTAGAAAAAAGCCTACTTTAAATTTTAACTCAATCAAACAATGGATCATTGCAGATTGATCATTTGAATGGCACTACGTAAAGCTAAATGAACGCTATGACTTTTTTTTTTTTGTCTCCCAAACCTATCTTCTCTTCTATAAAAAACAACCAAAAACTCTAGGGCACTATGAGATATATATAGTGATCAATAATGGGCTCAAAGTATGAGCATTGGCCACATGTAAATACCCTTATAAATAAGGAAAGCTTTGGGCTTTTTCTCCATATAGGAAGGGAACCCAAAACTCAACAATTCTCGCTTCCCTTGCCTGACCATGTGGAGGAATTTTCCAAATTTTCAAACAAATGACAACCTTCAAACTTTCCCTTAGCTAGGTAGAACATTTGTCAGCATATCTGCGCCACTGTCATCAGTATGAATTTTCTCAAGTTCAAGCACCTTGGAATCCAATACATTACATATCCAATGAAATTTTACATCAATATGCATTGACCTACCATGGATGATTGGATTGTTAGCTTCGGTGAATAGCACTTTGGCTATAAATATAAATACACACACACACACACACACACACACACACACACACACACACACACACACACACACACATTTTTTTTCGTGTAAGCCCAAGTTGATACACACATTTCATCATCCAACGAAACTCTTTGCATGCTTTGGTTGCTATAGTAAACTGAACCTCTGTAGTAGACAATGCAACACACTTTTGCAATCTAGATTGTCAAGTCAAAACCTGCCTTAAGGTAGACTTCTCAACGTTAAGATCCCCAACCATATATGATGATTTATAACCAGCAAATCACATTCTTTGGTTCCACAAACAAAGTTTAAAATTAAAAGTGCCACAAAACAATCATAATTCATTTAATTGCATTCC
The DNA here is from genome assembly GCF_029873635.1 of Malania oleifera. NCBI lineage: Eukaryota > Viridiplantae > Streptophyta > Magnoliopsida > Santalales > Ximeniaceae > Malania > Malania oleifera. Next base: position 61,976,080 of record NC_080417.1, on the reverse strand, counting down.
AATGCTTTCTTCTTATATTGGAAAAGAAGGAGAAAAGACACTAACCTCTTCTAAGGTTTGGCAAAAAGACAATGACCACTCCTGAGGTTAAATTTCAAGGATCTCTCCTGGGGTTTCAAAAATCTCAAGGACCTCTTCAGGTTTGCCGAAAAGACACAAACATCCCCTTGTATATATCTAGCAAAAAGACATACACCTCCTCTAAAAAAGCTTGTCTTTTTTTAGGGGAGGTCTATGTCTTTTTGGAAAATCTTAGGGAAGGTTTATGACATTTTTTAAATCTAAGGGGAGATTTATTGTATTTTTGAAATCTAAAAGAAGGTCTCTATCTTTTTGTCAAACCTTAGTGAATGTGAGTGTCTTTTTCCCTAAAAGGAATCTACTAACTATGCCCGTAGCATGAGTTATATTAAGTCTAATTCAAACTATTGTATACATTAGACTACCTACTAGTTATTACTTGTCAATGAGTGCGTACCAAGAATCTGATGCCTCAGTGGGGATGGAGATGAAAAATGTGATTACTAGTCTTTATTTTGCTTATTTTATGGTTTTATAGAGTTGCTTTCTTTTTTATTTTACTTATGTGTGGTTAAGTTCACCTAATTACTATTAATAATTTGGTCTCTCATTAATACTAGGGCCCAAGGAATTGATAGTCGATAATCTACGTAGCAGAGTTAAGTTTGGGAGTATGATTGCATGAGAGAAAAGTACTAGTATCCCCTACAAACCCTCCCTTTTGAATGGGACCATGATATAATCCAGGTGTTCAAACGTGCATTAATCAAACAAAGACTTTGACTCTTCATTTTAATTTAAATTAAGTTGCATTTCCTTCAAATATTGTTTCACCTTATGACCATTAGGTATTCTGCAGAATCATAAGGCTTCCCTCAACTCGAGGATCTCAAGAAAAACATTATCATACCACTTCTAGGCTCTGACATCAAGTTAGATAATTAGGATATTTTTTGTCTTTTAATTAATTTAAGTCATTCAAAACTTCTCAAAAAGAATCTCAAAGCCATATCAAAAAATCATTCAAGCTTGCTAGTCATCCAAACACATCTCAGAGTTTAAGCATCTCTAAAACAATGGAAGAAATAGAGCACACATACAAACATGACAAATCATAGATCAAACTTTACATAAGAAAGCCAAACGACACTAAGGAGAAACCCTAATTCATTCAATACACTCAAGAACCCAAACACAATTTTATCTACAAAAGGGGAAACCTTTGTTTAATTGTTGACCTTTTTTTTTTTTTTTTTGGGTTTTTTGAATAGTTTGGAAAATCAAATCTATGATCAAACACTCCTCAATTTCAATAAAAAGGCTAACAATAAAATTTTGGGGATTTAATTTACGTTTTACTTTTTTTTTTTGAAATTTTCATTAATTAATAACAAATAAAAAATAAGAAACAATTTCATAAATAAATCAAATTAAAATAAAAAAACTAAAAAAAAATGGAGACTTAAAATTTTAAAAAAGAAACACAAAACCATTTTCTTATTTAAAATAAAACACATTTAAATTAAGAAAAATGTGTTGTTTATTTAAAGAACCAAAAAAGAAATAAAATAAAAAAATGGAAAATATAGAGAAAAATATATGAAAACTTTTTTTTTTTAATAAAATGAATTTTTAAAATTTTTCCTATTTTTGAAAATTTTTTACAAAATAAAATAAATTTTAAATCATAATTCATAATGAAAAATAAAAATAATGAAAAAAAGAAAATCAATCGATTGGTCTAAGTGAACTTGCCAACCAATACATATCACTTTAAAACCACATGCAAAGCATATGAGGTAACTACTTAATCCTTTACTAAATGTAGAAACCTAGGTTTCTACATATGTAGACACAATTTCAAAGAGCTTAGAGAAGCTACACATTGGGAGAAGGAGAATCACATTCAACGAAGAGAAAAAGGAAGCGAGCCATAGTTTTAAGTGTGAGGATTGGTGTGATCCCAAGAGGGAGGGGGGGGGGGGGGATGAATTGGATTTTAAAAATTTGTGCAAATAATTTTTCGATTCAGCAAAAATATCCCAATAAAAAATTAAAGCATGTATGTAAACATTCAATAAATATATAATCATACACATGCGGAAAATTAAGGTGTGGAAATATAAAGAGTAAAGGGTTAGAAAGAATGACACCGTAATTTTTACAAGGTTCGGCTATCTCCGCCTACGTCCTCGCCTTGGGCAAACTTCCCAAGGATTTCACTATCCACTCCTTTAAACCCAGGAGGAGCCACCCGTTACACACTCCCTCAATAGGGTGGAGGCCCCCTTTACACCAGTCCTTATAGGTGGACCAACCTCTCCAAGCGATACCTCATGCTCAACCCACTCCTTATAGGTGGAGCCACATCTCCAAGTGATATCCCCTCACTTGGCCACGGTTCACAACCCGAACTGTAAGAGTATGAATGAAAATAAAATTTTCGTACAAAGAGTGCTTCTTCAAAGCTAATTTGTACAATTAAAAACAATCTAAATATGCACTCTCAAATGATTTTCCAATTGAAGCTCAATAGAGTTTGGTGTATCTCTCTCAAATATTTTTCCAAGATAAATGAGAGAGTGGAAATGATTTTTCTCAAATAACCTTTTAAAATATCAAATGCAATAAGGCTTTCAAGCAATATATATGAGTGTGAATATATGCTCTAGTCTTTTCAAATAAACCCCCAAAATATTTTCTCCAAAAAAAATGTTTTCAAAAGGAAGTAGGAGAAGTTGAATTTGATGCTCAAAATATTTTTGAAATATAAAATATAAGAAGCTTTGATGTAGAGGATATGAATGTAAGACAATGTTCAAAGCTTTCAAGAAACCCTCAAAATGTTTTCTCCAAAAAAAATTATTTTCAAATTGAGAATAGGAGAAATATGAGTTTGATCTTCAAAAAGAGTTTCAAAAAAAAAAAAAAAGGGAATAAAAAAATATATGCAAGTATGCTCCCAAATAATTTCCCTAACATTCCTCAAGTGTTTAGGCTTAGTATATATAGGCAAAAACCAAATATAGCCATTATATGACCGTTGGGGCTTTAAAATAATAGTTTATTTTGAAAACTAGCCATTTTTCAGCCATTGGGACACCTTCCCAAGAGTTCTATTCTACTGGGGCGAAGGTCTGGTCGATTGGAGCTTCAAATTCATGAGTTCCAGTCGACTAGAGTGAAGAACCGGTCGGCTGGACTCAGGTTTTTGTTGCAGACACCTTTTAGTTTTTTGGGTATAACTTTTTCTATACAACTCCAAACTTGACGTTTTTAGTATCAACAGAAAGCTAAGAGAAAATCTCACAACTTTCATGCTGACCACTTTTTAATATAAGAAGCAATTGAGTGTTAAAAATCACTCATCAATGCAATGGTAGAAACATAAAGGAAAATTTTCTACTACGGACACCTTTAAGTATTTTAGGCATTACCTTTTTTAGAAAAATCCAAATGAGACTTTCTTCATATAAAAATAAATCTAAGAGAAAATCACACGACTTTCATATTGAACATGTTTTAGAATGAGAACGTATTGATCGAGAAAAATGCTCATTAATGCAATGGAAGAAACATGAATGGGATTTTGAAAATTTTGTTTTGGAGTTTTTCATTTCAAAAATGATTTTTACACTTGAAGTAATTTTTACACATTTGTGAAATGATTTTCCATGAAATATAGAGTACCTAAGGTCAGTCTAAGGTCATATAAGAGAGAGCTTCAATTCAAATCAAATGATATGCATGAACAATTTAAACCTATAAACAATACAACTAAAAAAATATGAAGTCTTCAATCTTTGCTCTTCACAAACCTATTCATACACTTAGCGCACAAATGAGATGTTGTGCTTTGTCATAACTAGAACGAGATATGACTCAAAAAGTCAACAATCTCCCTGTTAGCTTTGGTGTATTCCAAAGAGGGGGGAATGAATTGGGTATTTAAAATTTATTCCTAAGTTTAGCTAATTCAATAGTAGTGTTTCACAACCTAGGGTCTTTTTATATACACATAGACCCAAATGCGAAGATAATATGTAGAAAGTAAATCATGCGCAACATTCACAATATAACATACATGTGCGCGGTAAAAAAATTATGGAAAAATAAAATGCACACACGATGTATTATCATGGTTTGGCCAACTATAACTACGTCCTTGCCTTAGCTCACCAATACAAGGATTCCACTACGGCTCACTTAAAGGGTAGAGCAGCACCGTTTACAACTAGATCAATTGGCGGGGCAGACCTCAACCTACACCTTACCAAGATGGTGCATCTAACTTTTCTAGCCAGGTCTAAGTCAATCTTGGACTATTCCAAAGGGCTAGTTTCCCTCTTTTGGCCCACACCTGGAATACAATGAATATAAAAATTTGTGTACACGAAAATATGCTTCTACACAACAAGTAGGTATGTACTACAATATGCATAGTATAATAAATTAACCACACATCAACAGTATATGAATTGTAAGCTCAATGATGTGATTTTGTGCAATCAAACACTCAGCAAAGTATGATCACAAGTATGCTCAAAAGTGTATAAATAAGCTATTTCTTTGAAACAAGATATTCAATCTCAATAATAAATCAGGATTTCAAAGATGCCAATCAAATATTCAAATCAATTCAAAAATATTTTCTTCAATGAAATAGGCACAAGAGTTGTTTGAAAAATATTATAGCCTGTAAAAAATATTTTGCACACAAAAAATATAACTATAGGAATCTTGAAATGACAATGCAAAGATCCTCAAGCTACTGAGTTTATCCCAACACAAGATTTATTAAACTTAAATCTATGGGATAAACTTTGCTTAACTCCCCAAAATAAATAAATAAATCAAGCAAGAGTGATGGGAGTATTAAGCAATCTATACTAAGTAATAGCACAAACAAGAAGCTCTCACAATGCTAAGATTGATCAAAGGAATGAAGGTATGAGAGTATTTTGAAGTATTATGGGAAAAATAGGATTTTGAGTTTGAGAGGATTTCTTGCTAATGATTTTTGTTAATTTGATGCTAATCCACACAAATGAACTCCTATATATAGAAGTAGGGCAAATTATGACTGTTTAGAACATGTGGGGTATTATTAGAATTGTTTTAAAATAATTTAGAAATTTTAACCCTCTTTAAACATTTTAACCTCGGTAAAAAGATAAACAAACCGAGAGTCTTCGGGTGGCTGAACTATGGTTCGGTCGCCCAAATAAACTCAGTTAAAAAAACAACTTTTGAACATTCGAGTGCCTGAATTAGGGCTCGGTTGGCTGAACTAAGGTATTTTCATTTTGTCTGTGTTTTAGTCACCTAGTCTATCATTCAGTTGACCAAACTCAAGTGTTCGGTCGCCTAGGGCCATTTTGAACGTAAAGTTTGGTTGGCTGAGTTGGTGAGAACGGTCACCTCAGTGGTTTGGTCGCCGGTGGACGGTTTGGTCAATTATGTTCGGCAGCTTGAATCCAAGTCAACATGTTGACTTGTCCATAGTTCGGGCGCCCAATGTGTTTTGAACACAATGGGTTCGATCGCCCGACCTCTCATAGATTTTCCTATTTTAGTCCAATTCATTTCAATTCAATCCCCTGATAGTGCAAGTGATAATGGAGACTATTTTGTGCATTTGTGTAGGGACCTAAGGTCTTTCTAGGGTCATTTTGAAATGGACCTAAGGTCTTTCTAAGGTCTTAAGCTTACAATTACCTACATGTATGACATGCATAGATTATTATAGAGCTTTTCCTAAATTTACTATTATAGACCCGAATTGAGCAATAATATAAATTACAACAAAAGAGTATATTCAGGGTCTTTAGACTTTACTTCATGTGCTATCAATTAACCTGCTAATATTAACCCACACACAAACTAGATAGCCATCAAATACTTGAGTATTTGTCATTATCAAAATCGGGTATGACCTATGAGGTCAACATTCTCCCCCTTTTTGATGATGACAAATACACCATACAAAAAGTGGGTATTGCCTTGAAAGGGTCCCCCTGACAATATGCATAATGTTAAAGATTTATCAATACAAGCATTTTTTTAAGTACGACCTAATTTTTTCCGCTTCTCTTCATCCCTTTCCCCTTTTGGCAACAGCAAAAAGGGATATGAAACAAATAGTCATAGGCATTGGGTATGATGCATTAATATACAAGATAGATTTGGGAAATTTTTAGAAATTTTGACAGCATGCCATTTGAAAATAGGACATTTTCCCAAAAATACTTGTATAGAAAGGACCTGTTTGAAGTTTTAAAATTAATAGTTTATCCACAACTACTTAACCCAAATAGTCCAGTATTCTCAAAACATAAGACATAAAGATAATTATCAATAATGCAATAGATATGAAAATCATGCATTTCATAACACAACCAAATTCATAAAGTCTAAAGCAATGACATACTTAGCAATTAAGCACACAAACTATATAACTGGTCATTTAAAGATTTAAATGACATGAAAACAAAATTAGACCATAAATATGCACAAACCATTACAATTGAAACATATCATAAGACCCGTGAAAGATATGAGTTTAAAGCACACGACATATGATACCAAATAGTTGGTTTGAACACAAACATAGTCTAACTAGTTCGCAAGCATTTTCATATGAAGTTATCGAACCAGTCATGTAATTTTATAACATATATATATATATATGTATATATAATAATAAATATATATCCCCCTCTGATATTTGCAAAAGCATCTGGGGGTGTGCTTGCTGAGAAATAAGATTTTAATTTAAAGCAAGCAAATACAAATTTTATGGTTTGTCAAGTAAGCATATACTAAAATACAACCAGAAAACTACAACCACAATGATCCTAAAGATGTCAGACAATTTAAAGTAAGGATCACATGGCAAACAAAAACAACATGTGGCAAAGAACTATATATCAACTTAATATTTTCACAAAGATCATTTCATTTAAGCATATGCCACAAAGATTCAAAACGGATCTAATATTGAAGAGCATAACAAAATAGGATTTTATGTTTAGATGCTCCCCTTTTCAATTTGAATTATAGATTAGATGAAATAAGCTACTTATACTCATCAAGATTGATTTCACAAGGTAAGTCAAGAGTATAAGCCATTCATTCTAAATCCTTTAACCCAACCATATTGATGATTTATCAACTATATTATGATTAGTATGGTCATCCTTATTGGCCATAGATACATCTTAGAAAATATATTAAGGCATGAACTAATACTTATAACCTAGAACAATCCATATCTATTCACAGACCTTTAAGCACTGGATATGATGTTTAGGGATTTCAGAAGAGCCTTAATATTTTAGTAGACGAAAGTGATGCATATGGGTCATTTACACCCTTCCTATAGGGATGGATCTGAGTATTTCTAAACGTTTGATGATTATGCTAGGATGGAGTTTAATATATTTAGTTTTCACTCATCCTTTCAAAAATGTTTTACCATTAATTATATCATAACCATCTATGTACAAGGTTTTACTTTTAGGAAAATTCCTGTCAAAATTTTGGCAGCATGTCGTCTGTAAATTGGACATTCTCCTATAAAACCTATACCTGATAGGTTCAAATAAGTAATTTATAGTTCAGTTTCAAGGCACACGAGAACCTATATCCACTACCAGTATGTAATACACATCAACTGCATCCGCCATGCAGGAGGCTTTCAACACAAGCATGCAATCCAGTAGTATAATCAACAATACATACAAAGTATATACCATCCATTAAGATAAGATGAACAATAAATGACAATGGATAGTTAGCCACAATTCAGATCTCATAAGGCATGTAGACACAAAATATAATTACGAAAGCATTTAATTTGTTATGTCCATGAAAGTGAAAAGCTCCCCCTGAGTTATGCACTAATCCATTTTATGCCTTTTTCATTTTCTAATTACTTAGCCAAGTGTTTAGATTTTTTGTGGTTTAATCTTGGCTAAACATGCTTAGGCTTAGAGGACTAAAGATTCACCTGCAATACTTCTTCAGGGTCATAAGCTAACGTATGCCTCTTTACTTATGAATTTCAATATATGATAGATGCCCAAGTTCAAATGACTTTTCTTTCTTAACATTCATGCATAGGTTTCTTAGTTATTGCATTTTCATATATGTTGAAACCTATGGCCATCATATTAGCCATTTAACTTATTTCTAAGGATATGAAGCTCTAAAGGACATGACTTAACGTTTTGAGAGCTTATGAGGCGAACTAAAGAATAGACACTCTTAATAGTTAAATTTCTATTAGGTTCAGAAGAGTATTTAGTAGAGGTAGGATATTGTCCAAAATGTATTCATGCTAGCTAATATGTCCTAACAGTTAGACCAAGAGCAACTAGGAGTATATTATTATTTATGGAACAGTGCTCTTTGGAGGATGGGAAGTACCCTTTAGATATGATCACAATTTAAAGCGAGGATACGAACCAAGGCATGGGAGAAGCCTTACTGAATATGATCGTGGTTTGGTAAGGAGTCTTATGGACGCGATGGTGAACCAAAATAGAGAATTTTTATATTTTAAGTTCAAAGGGAATATTTTGATTTAATCAATAAAACTTGAATCCCTTCATGGTTTGCTCTAATCTTGATTATAGCAAGATGTCTTATGAAAAACACAATTAATATATATAATCATTTATGATTGATAGTTCATTCAACCTAGAGTGATGACTTGATTTTGATTTAGGCTTTTCATATTCAAAAGTGAATTTAGGGTATAGTGATATAATCCCTATCACTTAATCTTGTGCAATGGATAATAGTGGCTTAACTTAAAGATTTATATTTAAGCATGGGTTAAGCATTTGGAATTAATTACCTGGCAAAGATGTCATGTCCATTTGGAAGTGGATGCAGATACTAGGTTTATATGTTTTAACCCCGAACCACTCCCTAAGCCTATAGTCATCACAACCCCTAAACCTAGGAACTAAGGATGGATTAAATGAATATGCAATTTAAATCTAAATCCATTCATCTTTTGGTTCTGAGAGGTTCTTTTTTAGGATTACCCACATCATTTCTTTGTCAAAATCTCTAGCACTTTTAGATGGACAAGTAGATTGAATGTGCCATTTCATTTTTCGAAATAAGTAAGTTTTGGATTTTCATGAGAGGCTATGCTTACAATTATTGTTTTTGCTTGATGAGGCATAAAAATTTGTATGAGACTTATTAAGTGATTTTGAACCCTTTTTGAAAAATATTTTCTTTTTAAGACCTAAGGATTTATCATCTCCCATTTCTTTCTCCTGGTAGATTATTTTCAATATATTCTTCATGCTTTTCTTCTCTAAGGTGGTATGATAAGCCTTGAACTCTTTTAATTGTTTTACCACCTTTTTTATTTTCATTTCTCAGGAAGATTTTATGTTTAGACACCCTAACTAGAAGCTTATTCATTTTCAATAAAGAACATTCTAGTTCCTTGTTAGATGACATGCCATTATCATTAGATTTATTGCATGATTCAGTATCGGATATATCATAATAGCACTCAAATAAATCAATGCATGCATCATAAATGGTATAATCAACAACAATAGATGATTCATTATATAGTTTATCACATGTTTTGGCACATGAATCATCACAGTAAACATCACATGAATTAATACATACATTATTGTCAAAGCAGTCATTAGAGGCAACTAATGATTCAACATATGATATATCACAGGATTCAGCATAAGAATCATCACATGCATTATTGCACGAATCAGTAAATGAGGCAGAGTGAGAACCATATACCTCAGTGTCTATTGATATTACTAGCCCATGATTTACCTCCTCCTGATCATATGATCTTGGAGCATTCAGAGGAGTGATCTCCTTCTCTTTAGGTTCTCCATATTTCTTTTCTAGCTCATCCCAAATTTCTTTTGCACTAGAACACGCCATAATCTCAAGTAAAATATTAGATTCTAAAGCGCAATACAGTAAATTCATGACATGTGAATTTGCATGCATTAAATTAATATCATTTTCTACTGGCATACAAATTCCTTTGACAATCACCTGCCAGGCCCTCCAGTCCATTGATTTTATAAATATGGTCATTCTAATTTTCAAGGCGGTGTAATCAACACCACAAAATAATGGAGGACTGGAAGGTGATCATCCCTCTTCGAATGGGGATACACCAATAAGAACCATCTCGATCTTTAGAAAAAACGATTAAGTCAATGCCACGAGGCTTTGATACCAATTGTTAGCTTTGGTGTATTCCCAAGAAGGGGGGGGGGGTGAATTGAGTATTTAAAATTTATTCCTAAGTTTAGTTAATTCAACAACAGTATTTCACAACCTAGGGTCTTTCTATATGCACATAAACCTAAATGCGCAGATAATATGCGGAAAGTAAATCATGCATAACATTCACAATATAACATACACATGCGGTAAATAAATTATGGAAAAATACAATGCACACACAATATGTTATCGGGGTTCGGCCAACTGTGCCTACGTCCCCGCCTTGGCTCACCAGCACAACGATTCCACTACGGTTCACTTAACATGTGGAGCAGCACCATTTACAGCCAGGTCAATTAACGGGGCTGACCTCAACCTACACCTTACTAGGATGGTGCACCTAACTTTCCTAACCAGGTCTAAGTCAATCCGGGATAATTCCATAGGGCTAGTCTCCCTCTTCAGGCCCACGCCTAGAATACAACGAATATAAAAATTTGTATACACAGAAATATGCTTCTACATAACAAGCAGGTGTGTACTATAATACGCACAGTATAATCAATCAACCACATATCAACAGTATAGGAATTGTAAGCTCAGTGATATGATTTTGTGCAATCAAACACTTAGCAAAGTATGATCACAAGTATGCTCAAGACTGTGTAAACAAGCTATTTCTTTGAAACAAGATATTCAATCTCAATAATAAATCAGGGTTTCAAAGATGTCAATCAAATATTCAAATCAACTCAAAAATATTTTCTTCAATGAAATAGGCACAAAAATTGTTTGAAAAATATTATAGTGTGTAAAAAATATTTGCACACCAAAAATATAGTTATAGGAATCTTGCAATGACAATGCAAAGATCCTCAAGCTACTCAATTTATCCCAACACAAGATTTATTAAACTTAAATCTGTGGTATAAACTTTGCTTAACTCCCCAAAATAAATAAATCAATCAAGCAAGAGTGATGGGAGTATTAAGCAATCTATACTAAGTAATAACACAAACAAGAAGCTCTCACAATGCTAAGATTGATCAAAGGAATATGAGAGTATTTTGAAGTATTATATGAAAAATAGGATTTTGAGTTTGAGAGGATTTCTTGCTAATGATTTTTGTTAATCTGATGCTAATCCACTCAAATGAACTCCTATATATAGAAGTAGGGCAAATTATGACCGTTTAGAACATGTAGGGTATTATTCGAATTGTTTTAAAATAATTTAGAAATTTTAACCCTCTTTAAACATTTTAACCTCGGTAAAAAGGTAAACAACCCAAGAGTCTTCAGGTGGCTGAATTATGGTTTGGTCACCTGAATAGACTCAGTTAAAAAAGCAACTTTTGAACATCCGGGTGTCTGAATTAGGGCTCGGTTGGCTGAACTAAGGTATTTTCATTATGTCCGCATTTTGGTCACTTGGTCTATCATTTGTTTGACCAAACTCAAGTGTTCGGTCGCCTAGGGCCATTTTGAACGTAAATTTTGGTTGGCTGAGTTGGTGAGAACGGTCACCTCAGCGGTTCAGTCGTCCGTGGATGGTGTAGTCAATTATGTTTGGCTGCTCGAATCCAAGTCAACATGTTGACTTGTCCATGCTTTGGGCACCGGATGTGTTTTGAACACAACGGGTTCAGTCGCCCGACCTCTCACAGATTTGCCTAGTTTAGTCCAATTCATTTCAAATCAATCCCCTGATAGTGCAAGTGATAATGGGGACTATTTTGTGCATTTGTGTAGGGGCCTAAGGTCTTTCTAGGGTCATTTTGAAATGGACCTAAAGTCTTTCTAAGGTTTTGAGCTTACAATTACCTACATGCATGACATGTAGAGATTATTACAGACCTTTTCCTATATTTACTATTATAGACCCGAATCAAGCAATAATATAAATTACAACAAGAGAGTATCTTCAGGGTCTTTAGACTTTACTTCATGTGCTATCAATTAATTTGCTAATATAAACCTATACAAAAACTAGACAGCCATCAAATACTTGAGTATTTGTCATTATCAAAACCAGGAATGACCTATAAGGTCAACACTCCCCCTTTTTTATGATGACAAACACATGAGCAAAATGAGGTCTTTCGGACAAGGCTCCGCCTTAAAATATGCATAATTTAAAATGATATTCAATGTAATTCAAGCATATACAAAGTGAATGAGAGTTATGGCGTATTCCCAATAGGTGGTGAATTGAATATTTAAAAATTCTTTCCACGCTAATTTATCCCTATTTAACTCCATAATCAGTATAACATAACCTAGGGTCTTTCTAAAAAAGCATGAATCCCACAAATAATAATGTATGCAAATATTTAAAATAATTATAACATTCAGAACAAATTGAACATAAGCATACAAGCGCGGAAAATAAAGTGTGGAAATTAAATAGAGTAGGGAAGAGGGAGCACAAAGACAAAGTTTTTAACAAGGTTCGACAACTCCCGCCTATGTCCTCACCTTGGGCAAACCACCCAAGGATTGCACTATCCTCTCCTTAAAACTGGGAGTAAGCTTTTTGTTACAATCCACTTCTTACAAAGGTGAAGCTTCTTCTTTACAATGCGGTGCTTACACAAGGCATAACTACCTCTTTACAATCCGCTGCTTACACGAGGCATAACTACCTCTTCCCGGTTCACAACTCAAACCATCCATACAAATGATATGGAATTTTGCGTACAAGTAAAATGCTTCTCAAATAAGCTAATTTGTACAAATAAAATTCTTAATGCACTCTCAAATGATTTTCAAATGAAGCTCGGTAGAGTATGATAAAACCTCTCAAAAATATTTTGCAATTAATTGAGTGAGAGAATGGAAAATGATTTTCTTTTCAAATGACCTTTGACAAATCAAGAAGCCTCTCAAGAAATTAATATATGAGTTAAAATATGCTCAAGACATTTTGTAATACTCAACAAGAATTTTCTCCAAAAATGATATTTCAAAGAAAGAGTAAGAGAGGGAATTTCTTTAAGACTGACCTTTGAAAAGCATCAAATGGCAAGAAGGCTTTCAAGAAATATATATTGGTATAAATATGTGCTCAAGCTCAAACCTTGCTTGTAAACCTCAAAATTAATTCCCCCAAAAAGATTTTCAAGAAGAAGAGTAGGAGAAATAAGCTTTGATCTTCAAAAATGGAGTATAAAATATGTTTGGAAAAGAGAGAATATGCAAGAATGCTCCCAAATTGTTTTTCTAACATTTTTCAAATGATTTAGGCTTGTATTTATAGGGAAACCCACTACTAGCCTTTTTATGGCCGTTGGGGTATTAAAATATAATATAATTTGAAAACTAGCCGTTTTTCAGCCGTTGGGGTGCTTTCTGCGCGAACACCCTTCGGTTTTTTAGATATAAATTTGTCTATAAAACTCCAAATTAGACTTTATTAGTCTTACCAGAAATGTTAGAGAAAATTACACAACTTTCATGTTGAACACCTTTTAGGATAAGGAGTTTCAGATAGAGAAAATTACTCATCAATGAGACGAAAGAAACATGAAGGGAATTTTTCTACTGCGGATACCATTAAGTATTTTGAACATAACATTTTCTATACAACTCCAAACTAAATGTGCTTTGTATCAACAGAAATTTAAGAAAATATTCCACAACTTTCATGTTGAACACTTTTTAAGATAAGGAGCTATTGATAGAGAAACATGCTCATCAATGTGACAGAAGAAATATGAAGGGGTTTTTATTTTTTTATTTTTTTATTTTTATTTTTTTAAAACTTGTTTTGAAAAAAATGTTTTCTTGAGAAGCTTATGCCACTAAGCTCAATCTAAGGTCTTGGTCATTTTGTGAAAGTTCAATTCAAATCATATAATTATGCATGCACAAATTGAAAGCTAATTACTATTACAACTTAAAGAATAAATAAAATCTTCATGCTTCTGCTCCTTAATACTCCATGGAATACACCAAAATTTGTGCTTGATTAGGTACGCCTTGACTTCCATTTTGCATCCCTTGTGCATCATAAATCTGTTCAAAGACTAAACACACAAATAAGATACTATGGTTTGTCATAATCAAAATAGGAATCGGACTCAAAAAGTCAATAATCTCCCCCCTTTTGATGATGACAACCACATGAGCAAAATTTGGATTGTCGAACAAGGCTCCCCCTTACAAAATACATAATTTAAAATGATATTCAATAAAGTTCATATTCACACATGAAGACTTTAGAAATTTCTAAGTTGAGCATTTGAGATCAGTTTAGTTTAATGTGCAGTTTATGTTGAAGCCGATTTAAAAAATATTCAGTTAAGCACATTTATCATTTTCCATTTTGTAATTAACAAAGTAGAAGAATAAATGAATTTTAATTTTGCTCGTAGATCTTCTCCCCCTTTTATCATCAACAAAAGGGTAAAAAATATTTTTTTGAAAAAGAGAACATGTAAACTTACTCCCCCTTTGCCCTTGAATTTTAAAACCATCATCACAAAACGAATTAAATAAGATTACAAAATATATGTCATGAATGCTTTTAAGCTCAAGGAAAGAGATAAGATATATCTTTTATAAAAGTAGTTCTTGCCACAAAAATTTTCCCTTAATATTAACAATAAGTAATCGGGACAATGCTTGCAATATAATAATTTAAATGACTAAAGTTCAAGCAAGCAAAATTTTTTTGGTAGTCGTTTAAGCACGGACATTTCATAAATTAAGCAGAGAATTTCAACCATATAGATCCAAAAAGGTAATTCAGACAATTTAATCCTAGATCATATTGGTGGAAAAGAAGGCTGTGGCAAAACAACATATTTCAATGTATGATTTTCAATAAAATCATCATACTCTAATGCACATGCCACAGAAGATTTTTAATCTAAGGTATAATGTTGGTGAGCATAACAGGATCGAAATTTAATATTAATAGCTCCCCCCTTCAATTTGAGCATGTGCTTAGATGTTTTCAACTACTTATACTGATACTAATTGTGAGAATTTCATTTCAACAGTATAAGCAACCAGCTTAAAAAATTTAGTGGATATTGTTTTGGCATTTCATCCAACCAGTGAAATCCCTATATAATACACATGCATCAGAAAATTGAAATTAAGCCCTATAATGGTGTTCATATGACCCAAGAACAATCCATATCAAATTATGGATTCATAAAAGCGGGGTATGATGTTCATGGTTTCCATAAAAGTTTAGAACTCAAAAACAAAAACAATAATGCATATGAATCCACAAGAATGCTCAATAAAGCTTTATTTTATTTTCTAATGATGGGGCTTAATTTCCCTATATAATTACATACATGCATGCTTGCATTTTTAGTTCAAGGATGATGTTTATTTTTCATGCATTCATCATATATTCATCCTTCAAAAAATTTCATCGTGCAACAAATATTAATCATTCAGTACGAGTGGTCTCGGGTTTGAGACTTGGGAGCGGCCCCTCCAAAAATGGGGGTAAGGCTTGTTGATATCCACCTCTCCTAGACCCCACTCAAAGTGGGAGCCTTGTGCACTGGGTACGACCTTTTTTTTTTGTTTTTTTATTATAGAACATATGCATGACGTATTGCATTTCAATCAGCACTCAATAGACAATCAAGGCTATACACAAATATTATGCAATAACTGTGTAGCTGGGGTTCAAGAAGGTAACATGACTCAAAAGACTCAATGAGCTTGTGACAAATAAAAGGTATCCCAATGTCATGCAATTTCTCCAAGTTTATGGACTTTAATCAAGGCATATGATTTTGAATTTAAAATAGTCTAATTAACCATTTGGGTCTTACATGAAGTTCATAACCCAAAGATTTGGACCAAATGGTGTCAATGATCTTAGACTATCTTAGGAACATAGAATATGCATAATTTAGAGCATCCTAGGAGAATTTCATGAAAAGTGTACATGTCTTTCAATTTAGCATATAGCATATTGGCTTCAACATATACCAATCAATTAGATTAATTAGCATGCAATTTAAGATATTTCTAAAATCCAATCAGCATGCACTAAATTTTAAACCATGATCATGCATTAGTTATAATTATTTAATAATGACACAAAGCATATAATAAACTAAGTGACCTTTAAGTTTAAAAATGCTAAGTTCAACATGGTCACTATATGATACTACATAAGACTTGTAAAATAATTTTGTATTTAAAACCAGTCTTATCAAGTTATA
The DNA here is from genome assembly GCF_029873635.1 of Malania oleifera. Taxonomy (NCBI): domain Eukaryota; kingdom Viridiplantae; phylum Streptophyta; class Magnoliopsida; order Santalales; family Ximeniaceae; genus Malania; species Malania oleifera. Next base: position 61,959,620 of record NC_080417.1, on the reverse strand, counting down.
TCCTCGGTCAACTAGTCGGCATGTATGACTGTATATGATCATTCAAGACCACATGCAAGATCCTAGTTAACTACCAGCATGCAATTCCCAAGCATCTGCATGGTTAGCTCAAGCATGCTAGTACCCTAATTATCTCTACAGTATGCAATTTAGTATATCTCAATAATAGTTCATGCTATAAACAATATTAACTATCCATCAAATATATTTAAATATTTAGCAGGATATGGAGAGTGATATGCAATTCTCACAAAAGCATAAAGCATAAAGATATTCCTAAAATAAGCACAATGTCTTATAGTGTTTATTCGATGAATTTCAAAATTACTGCTGCTCCCCCTTAATAATGCAGCAAGCTCTTCAATATCTTATGCCTTCAATTTTCAATAATTTTAGATTTAACCTTGAATGTATAGGCTTAAGGAACCAAAATGTCACAGTCAATATTCATTTAGTGAATTTAGCCTATTTTCACATTTTTGCAACATGTGAGGGGCACTAGTGCGAATGACCTTCTGTTTTGACTACTTGTGCATAGGTTTCTTAGACATTTTAACCTTCTTTTAGATTGAAACCTAGTGCAGCCATCCTAGCCATTCAACACTATTCAAAAGTTCTAATTAATTTGATTTAAGGTCGAGAGCTAATGAGGGGAGAATGCATAAGTACTCTTACACAAGATAAATCAGTTGTGAATTCAAAAGAGTATTCAGACTAACTTTACTTTCTATTTAACTTAATTATATGATGTGAATAATAAAACATATTGCATTTCACAAATACTTTGAGGTTCAAGGTTGAGTGAGGGTTCTTGAATTAGTATTAGAATTTATCTTCAGAGAACCCATCTTTGATAACATCATCCAAACTTTCCACTAAAGATGTTTATTAAAAAAAATGTGAAAATCTAGCAACTCTAGTATTATGATCTTTCTTGAAAGCTCTTGGATGAGTTTAGGGATAAAAGATAAATAGTACTATGATCAATTCCCTAAAGCTCAAGCTTGTGTAATGGACAAAATATGCTATAATTAAGATAATCACATTTAAGCATTCGTATAGCATTAAACTCATTTAACAAATGAAAACAGTTTGTCCATTTGGAAGTGGATTTATTTGAGCAAGCTATAACCAATATTATCATATTTTGTCCAAGCATTATGATATGTTAACGTTAAACGAATATATTGGATTTACCACACAAATTTTTCATATTGGCTTGTTTTTCATGGTTCTTAGTATAACAGTGAATGTGTATACTAAGACTAGACATTTAAGCACTATTCACTAATTAATTATCATTACCCCTTTTAGACAAATTCTAAAAGCTAAGGAAAAGACAATTTATGTAATTTCTTTTGGAACCCATTTTTACTTGGTTTCTAAGGGGTTGATTTTCTTAATAACCCATTCTTCTTTGAGTCTTGGCGAGTTAAAACCTGGCGTTTCTTTAACTTTCCAAACTTGTTTGGGTTTTACACATTTTTTTTTGAAAGGGCAATCAAATTTGATATGACCCTTCTTTTTGCATAAAAAGCATGTGGTGTGAGCATATGGATTGGAGGAGGAACTAGCATAATGTTTTGATGCTCTTACAAAGTAACCCATGTATAGGTTATTTTTCTTCCTATTTTCAATGCCATTAAAACCTATACCTTCCTTATCTAAGGTTATCTTTTGAGAACCTAAGAGCTTGTCAAAATTTTCTTTGCCCCTAGTAAATGTGTGATGATCTTAGATTGATCCTCTACTTTTCTTTCTAGGCTTATCATTTTTAAATCTTTTAAGCCTTTGCAAACTGCTTGCTATTTTACGAAGTCTTTGATCATGGTGTTTGCTTTACACTCAAGTTCAGAAAGAAATTTGGGATCTTAAAAATTTTAACTCTTTTTCCAATTTTTCATTCTTGTTTTCTAATCTCATGATTTTATAATTAACAAGAATTTTAGATTCTAGTTCTTTCAGTGATGCCTTATTCTTGTGTTTCTAATTCCTTAATTTCTACTTCCTTTTCAATCTTTTCCTTCTCTAGGATAGTATAAGATTCTTTTAAATCAACTATTTGTTTTGCTAAAATTTTATTTTCATTTTTCAAAAATGTTTTCTTTTTAGACAACTTTATTAGAATCTTATGAGCTTTAATAAATCCCTTTTGTAATTCCTTATAAGATGGCATGCTATCATCACTACCTGATTCATCACATGATTCACTAGAATTTTCATAAGATAAATCGTAAGAATTAGTGCATGAATTATTTTGAAGAAATAAAAGGAGAAGAATGTACCTCTTCATTGGTTAAAGCAATAAAGCAAGCATTTTCGCATTCTTGATCTTTTGAGCTTGAAGCATCTGGAGTGGTAGTTACATTCTCATTGGTCTCTCTATATCTCCTATTGAGTTCATCCCATATCTCCTTTGCACTTGAGCATGCCATGATTTCTTTAAAGATGTTAGCATCTAAAGCACAATAAATCATATTCAAGGCACTTGAATTAATTTGCAATAAATTCATATCATGCTCATTTAACTCATTCTCTCATTTGGGAATTTCAATATTATCAACAATTTTCATAGGCACAAAATTCCCTTGAGTTATTATTCTCCAAGCTCTCCAATCCATAGATTTGATAAAAACACTCATTTTTAATTTCCAAATAGCAAAATTTTCACCACAAAAAATTGGAGGCTTAGAACAAGATTGTCCCTCACAAAATAGGGATACACCAACGTGAGCCATCGTGATCTTTAGCAAATGTGTTTAAGCTTTTTGTTAGAAGGCTCTGATGCCAATTAAGAGTTATGGTGTATTCCCAAGAAAGGGGGGGGGGGTGAATTGGGTATTTAAAAATTCTCTTTAAGTCAATTTATACCTATTTTAATTCTACAATTAGTATAACACAACCTAGGGTCTTTCTAAACAAGTATGAATCCCACAAATAATAATGTATGCAAATATTTAAAATAATTATAACATTCAGCACAAATTGAACATAAGCATACAAATGCGGAAAATAAAGTGCGGAAATTAAATAGAGTAGGGAAGAGGGAGCACAAACACAAACTTTGATTCCTATAGCTTTATTTTTGTGTGCAAAATAATTTTTTGCAAGCTATATACTTCAAACTACTCTTGTGCTTATTTCACTAAAAGAAAATATTTTGAGTTAGTTTAAATACTTGATCAGCATCTTTGAAACCCTAATCTAGTATTGAGATTTGTGATATCTAGTTTCAAAGAAATAGCTTATTAGAACACTCTTGTGCTTGATCTTTTATAGACATAACGTTGAGTGTTGATTGCACATATACACCACTGATCTTATAGTTCCTACGTGTTTGGTGTGGATTGATTATTACATGTGCATATTGTAGTACATATATGCTTAGTGTGAGAAGCATATTTTCATGTACACAAATTTTATACACATTGGTTGTATTCCAGGCGTGGGCTTGAAGAGGGAGACTAGCCCTCTTGAATAGTCCTAGATTGGCTTAGACCTGGTTGGGAAAGTTACGTGCGTAATCCTATTAAGGCGTGTCAGTTAAGGTCAGCCCATTGAATTGACCTGGTTGTAATTGGTGCCACTCCATCCTTTAAGATAGCTTTTAGTGGAATCCTCGGGCTTGCGAGCTAGACCCGAGGACGTAGGCACAGTTGGTCAAACCCTGATAACATATCGTGCGTGTACTTTTTACTTTCCGCACTTTACATTTCAGCACGTATATGTTATAGAGAATGATTTAATTTCTGCATATTATCTGTGCATTTGGGTGTGTGTAAGTAGGAAGACCCTAGATTGTGAAATATTGCTAGATTAGCTAAACCTAGGGGATTATTTTTTAAATACCCAATTCACCCCCCCCTCTTGGGAATACACCAAAGCTAACAATTGGTATCAAAGCCTCATTGCACTAGACTTAAACGTTTTTGCAAAAAGATCGCAATGGCTCAATTTGGTGTATCCCCATTCAGTGAGGGACAATCACTTTCTAGTCCTCCTTTATTTTGTGGTGTCGATTACTCCATATGGAAAATTAAAATGACCATATTTTTGAAATCTATGGACTAAAAGATCTAGCTTGTAATTTCTAAAGGAAGATGTGCACAAATAAATGAAAATGATTTTAATATGATTAATTCTAATGCCATGGACATACTGTACTGTGCTTTAGAGACTAATATTTTTGTTGAGATTGTGGCAAGTAGTAGTGCACAGGAAATCTGGGATGAACTCGAAAGGAAATATGGAGAATCCTGGGAGAATGAAACCACCACTCAGGAAGTGGTAAATAATAGGGCAATTGCATTAACAAACTGTGAGGCATATGTTCCTATTTCAGCCTCTATTGACGATTCTGTTGCTGAATGCTATGACATGTCAAATGATGAATCATGAGTTGAATTTCATGATCATTCTGTCAATAATGCATGTGTTGATTCTTATACTGAATGTTGCAATATATTGTATGATGAATCATCTGGTATTCCTTGTGATAAATCTATTCATAAAGCATGTGTGAAGTCATATGGTAGTTATAGAGATAAATCTTGTGATAAATCATATGTTGAAACTTATGATGAAAGCATGCCCTTGAACAAAGAACTAGAACGTACTTTATTTAAAATGCATAAACTTCTAGTTAGGATCTCTAAGCAAAAACCAATCTTGAAAATGAGAATAAAAGGATAGCAAAGCAATTAGATGAATTAAAAGATTATCATGTTATTCTAGGAAAGAAAAAGATTGAGAAGATATTGAATATTAATTGCTTGGAAGAAAATGAAAAGAAGAATCATGATATACCCTTAGGAGCTAAAGGAAATAAATCTTTCAAAAAGGGTTCATTTTTTAAATCCCACAGTTACAAAAATGTCTTATCAAGAAAAAATAAGATTTGTAAGCATAATCTTTCACGCATACATAAAACTTACTTATCTTGTAAAATGATGTAGCATATTCGGTTTAATTGTATATCAAGAAGTGCCAATGACTTGGAAAAAGAAATGATGTGGGTAATCATGAAAGAAAACCTTTCGAGACCAAAGGAAGAAAGAAGTCAAATTAAAATTACATAACTCTTAGATTCTTCCTTAGTGCATAGGATTAGTCATAGGGGGTAGTGGTGTCTGTAGGCTTGGGAAGTGGTGTGTGCTTAAAATTCCAAATCTTAGTATATGCATTCACTATACACTGTATTGAATACTAAGATCATTAGAAATTCAAGCGAATATGTAATTCAAGCAAGTTATCCTAATTAAACTCAATTCATTTACATCATAATAATTGGATAAAATATGAAAACATCGACTATAGCATACTTGAATGAATTCCACTTTCAAATGGACAAGGCTTTCTTGCTTGATAAATAATTCAAATTGCTTAACTCACGCTTAAATATGAATGTTTAAAGTTAAGCATACTTTGTCCATTGCACAAGTTCAAGTTTTAGGAAATGAATCTTGTCCTAAACTCATCTTGAAAGCCTAAAATGCCTAATAAAAGGTTTAGTCATCATTCTAGGATCGAAGCACTATTGATCATATATTCAAAATATTTCTCGTGCTTATTAAAAGACATCCTTCCATAATCAAAATTAGAGGCAACCACTAAGGGATTCTAGTTTCACTGATAAATTAAAATATTCCATTTTGTGCTTAAAATATAAAAATATTCTAATTTTGGTTCACCATCCCATCCATAGGAAATCCTTACCAAACCACGTTCATATTCGGTAAGGTCCCTTCTACTCCCTAGCTGTATCCTTGCTTGTTATATCTAAAGGATACATACCACTATTCAAAGAGTTGTTTTCAAAATTCATACTCTCCTAGATGTTCTTTGCACATACTTGGACATCATTACTAAGCATAAAAACATTTTTGAAAATATCCACTCAATGAATACTCTTCGAACTTAACAGAAAGTATAATCGTTAAGAGTATTTAATCTACTCCACACGCATAGCTCTCAAAATGTCAAGTCATATCCTTTAAAGCTTCACCTTATCAGAATGATGTTGAATGGCTAAAATTATTTGCACTAGGTTTAAAATCTAGACTATGAAATGAAAATTGAAAGAAACCTATGCATGATGAGTTAAATTTAAAAGTCATTCAAACTCATGCCTCTCACATTTTAAAGATAATAAGAATAGAGGCAATTATAGGCTTATCACACTTAAACGAATACACATTGTGACCTTTTGGTCCAATAAGCCTAAAGCATGTTTAGCCAAGATTGAATCATGAAAAATCTAAACACTTGGCTAAGTAATTAGAAAATGAAAAAGGCATAAAATGAGTTGAGTGCATGACTCAAGAGGAGCATTTCTCTTCATGAATATATTTATACATTAAATGCCCTCATGATTTTTATCTTTTATGCCCATATGCCTTCATATGAAAAGCATTGAATTCCTACTATTCATCATGCGTTAAATGAATATATTGTGACCTTTTGGTCCAATAAGCCTAAAGCATGTGTTAGCCAAGATTGAATCACGAAAAATCTAAACACTTGGCTAAGTAATTAGAAAATGAAAAAGGCATAAAATGAGTTGAGTGCATGACTCAGGAGGAGCATTTCTCTTCATGAATATATTTATACATTAAATGCTCTCATGATTTTTATCTTTTATGCCCATACGCCTTCATATGAAAAGCATTGAATTCCTACTATTCATTATGTGTTAAATGAGTGTATTTTGTAATGGATAGTTTATCTTTTGTTGATTGCTACCTGATTGCATGCTTATTTTAGAATGTCTCCTACATGGCGGATGCAGTTGATGAGAATTGCATGCTGATAGTGGATATAGGTTCTCGTGTGCCTTGAACTGAATCATATATTTCTTATTTGAACCTATCAAGTACAGGTTTTATGGGAAAATGTCCGATTTACAGACGGCATGCTACCAAAATTTCGATAGGAATTTTTCCAAAATAAAACCTTGTGCTAAAGATGATTATGATAAAATTAATGTTAAAACATTTTTGAAAGGATGAGTGAAACGAAATAGATAATTAAACTTCATCCTAGCATAATCATCAACTGTTTAGAAAGGCTCAGCTCCATCCCTATAGGAAGCGCATAAATTATCCATATGCATCACTTTCGTCTACTGAATATCGAGGCTCTTGAAAATACCTTGAACATTATATCCTGCACTTGAAGTTATATGGTTTGATATGGAATGTTCTTAGGTCATGAACATTATTGCATGCCTTAATATATATCTTCTAATGCATCTATGGTCTATAGGGGCAACTATACTGATAAGGATAAATATAGTTGATTAATAATCAGTATGGTTGGGTTAAAGGATTCAAAATGAATAAGCTTATACTACTGAGCATAATGAAATTAATCCTTGATTAGTATAAGTGGTTAAAGAATTGATAGGGGGAGCATTTGAAATTAAACTCTTATCTTGCTATGCTTGCCAGTACTTTAGGCTTAGATGTGTTTTGAAATCTCTGTGGCATGTGCTTGAATGAAATGTTTTTATTGAAAATCATAATTTGAAGCATGTTTATATTGCCACAGCTGTTTGATTTTGCCATATGATCTTGTATGTGATTGTTAAATTTTTAGGATCATTGTGGTTATGAGTTTTTGGTTATATTTTAGTATGTGCTTAATGGAAAAACCAGAAAACTTGTACTTGCTTGCTTTAAATTAAAATCTTATTTTTCCAACAAGCAACCCCCGGTACTTTAAGCAAACATCATAAGGGGATATATATATATATATATATATATTTATATACATACATACATACATACATATATATATACATATATATATATATATATATATTTATTGTAATACTTTATGGCAACAATTATTTTCAAAACTCAAAATTTCTCTCCTTCCTTGTCATTATATGGTTTTAAAGTCACATTACTTGTTCGGTGATTTCATACGAAAATGCATGCGAACTAGTTAGACTGTGCTTATGCTCAAACCTTCTATATGGTATCATATGTCGTGTGGTTTAAACTCAAATCATCAACGGGTCCTATGATATGTTTCAATTGCAATGGTTTGTGTATATTTGTGGTCTAACCTTGTTTTCATGTCATTTAAATCTTTAAATGATCAGTTATAGAGTTTGGGGGCATAATTGTTAAACTTGTCCTTGCTTTATATTCTGTGAATTTGTTTGTGATATAAAATGCATAACTATCATATCTCTTGCATGTTGATAGTTATATTTATGTTTTGAGAATACTAAACTATTTAAGTTAATTGTTATGGATATAATTTAAATCTAAAACTCAATCAGGTCATTTCTATATAGGTATTTTTGGGAAAATGCCCTATTTTCAAATGGCATGCTGTCGAAATTTCTAAAATTTCCTAAACTTATCTTGTATACCAATGCATCATACCCAATGCCTATAGCAATTTATTTCATCGCCCTTTTAGCTGTTGCCAAAAGGGGGAGAAGAGGCAAAATTTGGGTACTTGAAAATTTGAAAAGTTGTTTGCATTGACAAATCTTTAACATTATGCATATTGCCAGGGGGAGCCTTTCAAGGCTATACCCACCTTTTGTATAGTGTATTTGTCATCATAAAAAATAGGGAGATTGTTGACCCTATGGGTCATTCCCAGTTTTGATAATGACAAATACTCTTGGTATTTAATGTCTATCAAGTTTGGGTGCAAGTGTATATTAGCAAACCAATTGATAACACATGAAAGCAAAGCATGAAGACCCTGAAGACTTTAATTTGTATTGTCAAATCAATGATTGTAATATGAGTCTGTAATAGTAACAAGGTATATGGTCTGTAATAATCTCTGCATGTCATGTATGTAGGTTTTTGTAAGCTCAACATGACCATAGAATAACCTTAGGGATCGAATGACCTTAGGGCGGTCGACCAATGCCAGGTTTTTGGGTGTAACTGAAAAGACCCTAGGTCCCTACACATTGTGCACAAAGTCCAGATAATCACTTAACATATCAGGGGAATTCATTGAGATGAAAATGAACTTAATAGGCATAAAATGAGTGAGGTCGAGTGACCGAACCCCAGGTGAACAAATCACCTTGGGCACCCAAAATGTTGAGAAGTCAACAGTTTGACCTTGGTTCGGGCTACCGAACCAAAATGATTGCATTGCCCTCAGGCGCCCGAACCACTTGAAAAGGACTTTTCACGAACTCGGGCTACCGAACGATGTAGTTCAAATTAAGCCTTGGGCGACTGAACATACGAGTTCAGGCTACCGAGCATATGACCAGGCACCCGAACCTCCGACTTAACTCTCTGACTTTTGTTTGGCCAACTGAATGACAATTCAGGCGAACTATTTTATATGAATTTTCAAGATGAGTCTATTCGGGCGACTGAACTTAAGTTCAGCCACCCGAATTCCTTCGGGTTGATTAATATTTTTACCGAGGTTATAGGGTTAAACAAGGTTAATTTTTGCTAAACTTTTTTAACAAATTTAAGAATACCTTATGTGTCCCCCAATGGTCATAATTTACCCATTCTCTATATATAGGGGTTCATTTGCAAAAATTAGTGGTGATTAGCAAATAGGATTAGCCAAAAATTCTCTCAAAATTTCCTAAACCCTATTTGTTCATTCCAACCCCATAACACTCAAACACCTTCATTCCCTTGAGAAATCTTACTTTGTGAGTGTTTATTTATTGCTTGATATTGCTAGATACTCCCACTATTTTGCTTGATTGATTGTCATTGATTTTGTGGAGTTAAGCAAAAGTTTTCCCATAAATTTTTATTTGATAAACATTTATAGGCTTGAAAAAATTTATCCTTATATGATTTTCCATCGGATTTTGTCATAGCGTTTCATCTTGGTACCCATACTTTCTAGGGTCCGATTTGTTTAGAAAGTGATGTTTCTTTAATTCTCCAAACTTATTTTGTTTTCACACCTTTTCTTTTTAATGGACATTCAAACTTTATATGTCCCTTCTTTTTACATAGGTAGCATGTGGTATGAGTGTAAGTATTTGAAGAAGTTCTTGCATAGTCCTTCTTGTAAAGTACCCAGTATAGTGGTTCTTCTTCCTTGTATTTTCAACTCCATTAAATCCTATGCCTTCTTTGTTTGAGGACATTCTTTGAGATCCTATCATTTTGTTAAAGTTTTCCTTTCCTTTTGTGAAATTGTAAATGATCTTTTCTTTATCTTCGATTTGACTTTTGAGATCATTTATCTCAATATCTTTCTTGCCATCAATATTCTCTTGTGATTTCTCTAATTCTTGAGACATATTTTTGATTTTATCCTCTAATTCAGAAATATATTTGTCTTAATCATTTTCCATAAAGGATTGGGATTGAAGATCTTCTATTTCTTTCATCATCTTTTCATTCTTTCTTTCTAATTTCTTGATTTTCAAATCTTTTTTCCTTTTCAGCGAGATTTATAGCTTCTAACTATTTCATAACTCCTTCATTCTTATTTTTCAATGTTGTATATCGTTTAGTTACTTTGACTAACATTTTATGCACTTTGAATAAATCATTTTGAAGTTCTTCATAAGATGGCATGCTCACATCATTGGATTCATTAGATGAATCACTACAAGAACTATTAACCGATTTGGACGAAGAGCTTTGTTCTTCATCATCGTCCCATATCATAAAGCAAGTATAAGCAATTTTTTGGTTACTTGATTCATTATTGGATCTACTTGAACTCAAATTGTCCCAAGCAATGGCTTTAATTATTTTTTTTCTTTTTCTTTAGAATCTTTCTTAAGTAGTCGACATTCTAGTTTTATGTGTTAATCCTTCTTGCAATTATAACATATGGGGATTTTATTCATTGATTTCTTTGTATTAGTTTCTTCTTCATTTGATTCGGAGTTTTGGATTCTTTTTTTGAATTTGTTCTTCCTTCTTAGCATTCTTGCAAGTTTCTTAAAGATATAGGCTAGTTCATCTTCATCCATCTCTTCTTCACTACTAGAATTTTCTTTTGAAACTTTGAAGGCTATAGATTCTTGGGCTTTGCTTTTACCATTCCTTTCATTTATTAACATTTCATATGTGAGGAGATAACCTATTAATTCATCTAAAGAGGTGTTTTTCAAATTTCATCCTTTGTTTATGGCAGTGGCTTTTGGTTCCCATATTGGTGGCAGCCCTCTAAGAATTTTTCTAATCATTTCATAAGTAGTGTATGTTTTTCCTAGGGCATTAAGTGAGTTAATTATTTGGGTAAACCTAGTATACATAATAGTGATTGATTCATCCAGATTCATTTTGAAAGCTTCATAATCACTAGTTAGCATTTCAACCCTATTGTCTCTAACATCGACCATTCCTTCATAGGTTACTTCTAATTTATCCCAAATTTCTTTGGCTATTTTCCAGGCCATGACTCTATTGAATTCATTAATATCTAGAGCACAATACAAAGCATTGATAGCACTTGAATTAACTTGCAGCATTTTGTGATCTATTTCAATCGTGTCCTTTTTCTCCTTAGGGACTCGTTTTCCATCTACTAGTTTGAGGGGAATTAGGTCACCATCCGTGACAACCTCCCAAGCTTTCCAATTCATAGTTTGAAGATATATTCTCATTCTTTGTTTCCAAAATGTATAATTTAAACCACAAAAGATGGGTGGCCTAGTTGAGGATTGTCCTTCTCCAAAGGGAGCTACGCCTAAGTGAGCCATTAAGATCTTTGTATAGCTACTATTGTAATTGATATCAACATTTAAAAAACTCAATTGGCAAGCATAATTATATACATAAGCATGATATGACATTAATAATGATTAACATGATTTTGGTATTTGATAATAGTATCCATGAGAACATAAAGGATATGAATCAATATTTGAAGCATGGGTAATAAACCTCAAAGCTTAATTGTTATCAAATCTGAATGTATTAAATTCAGGGGGGATTATTATGACTTATTGCCTATACTATGATTTTTTTTTCCTAATTATTAATTGGTGACACATTTTAAAAGATTAATTGGTATCATGGAATAATCAATTGGTATCATGAATTCATATGCATGATGAATTTTTAAGTTCTATACTTATAGTATTTAATGTTTTACTTGATATCTTACTCTTTTTTATTGATGTCAAAAGGGGGAGAAGTTTTGGGCAAAAATTGAGCATGATATTAAAAATTGAAAGTTTATTGAAATGATATATCAAACGGAAGGAGAAGTACTTGATATTGATTGATATTGATATTGAATAATGTGATTTTGATATATAAGCATGATACGTGAAAATATTTTTGAAAATGACCTAGAGATTACAAATATTGTTAAGATGAATCTTATTGAAATGGGGAGTCTTTTTAAGGCTTACTCAAATTTTTGCTCCTTTTTTGTCATCATCAAAAAGGGGGAGATTATTGGCCTTACAAGGCTTAAAATATTGTTTTCATGCTAACAAACAAGTGGAACTTAACATATTTGGTTAAGTAATGATTTCAGGACTAACATATGTGAAAGTATGGTCAAAGTGCTCATAAGGATCAAATGAAGCTTAAAGAATCAAAAGCATGGTTTTAAAGATGATATGTTAAAGCTTGAAGTCAAGATGGAACCAAAGAAGCAAAGCAAGAGAGCCAAAGAAAAGCAAAGTTCTTAAAGAAAAACAAGCATGAAGACTTGAGTGTTTCAAAATGTCAAATGTCCTAGAAGTCTTTATGTAAGTGCTTCATATTTTAAATATTTTTTTGAAATATTTTTTAAGCTCTTTAGGGGATATTTATGGACTTAGATACATATTTTAAAATCCTGAAAAATGTTTTATGAAAGATCAAATCAAGAGAGAAAAAAAAATTTTGAAAAACTAAAAATGAAAAACCAGAAAGTGGACTGGTTAGCCGACTAACCAGAAAAACACTAAGATTGGCCAACCGACTGATAAAAACAACAGAGTGGATAAACTGCCCAGCCAACTAACAATTTGCACTGAAATTAGTCAACCGACTGACATGCCCAGCTAACTAACCATTTTTGAACTGTGTCGAGCTAGCTGACTGACATTTATTTGGGTTAAATTCTGAACCAGAACGAAAGGTGTCAGCCGCCTATCCAGCCAACTGACTCCACAAGATTTCAAATTTTTGAACTTAATGAGAAAATTCTAAAATTTAGTTTTTCAAATATGAACGTTATAAAAACTTGGAGGACACTCCAAGTAGCTTAGGGAACAAGGAAACTAATTCTAAAAATCCTATAAATATTACCTTAATGTCAAGAAATTAACATACAAGCAAATTCACAGCATACTTGCATTAAATTTCTCAATATCTCCCAAAGTTCTCTATTGCTCATACTCTTGCTGGGGGAAATCATCTGAATTGCTGCTGAAACATCAACCTACGATTCTCATATTGAGTTTTCCCAATCACTAAAGAATCCTTGGTGAATTTTATACTTGAGCTTCAATTCTATTTCTTATTGGTATTTTAATTATTGAAGTACCTAGTGCTGAATTTGTACTAATCTACTCTATTTTGAGAGTGTTCTTGAATGCAGCTACTCTTTTGTATTCTTGCAATGTTCTTGGATGATTTAAGGTGTTTGGATCATTGGCTAAGCATGGGAATATCGCTTAGAGAGGTGGGCTCTATCCTAATTGAAGGAGTGACCGAGTGATGGGATTTCACTTGGAGAGGCGGGCTCTAGCCTACTAAAGGAGTGTGTAAATGGTGTTGTTCCACCCGGCAAAGGAACTGGTTTTAGTGAATCCTTTGGTGGTTTGCTAAAGGTGAGGACATATGATGGGTATAAGACAAACCTCGTAAAAGTCGTGGTCTCACTCTCTCTTTCCCTTGCTCTTTATGTTCAGCACATATAAATTACGTGGATGATTTAATTTCTTAATCATATATACTATGCAAATTTGGAAATTAAGTAAACTTAAAGTCTAATTTTGATTTGAGTTGCGGAAACCAAAAGGGAGTACGTTAGTTAAACCATACTTTGCGGAAACCATAAGGGAGTACGTTAATTGGTTAACACCCAAAGATAAATTAACTAAGAGTTTATTTGAATTCTGAATTTTGGGAAGAGTGTGAATGTTTTGTTAAAAATCATTTTGAGAAAGCTAATTCATTATCAAAGGGATTGCATTAACCACAGGGCTTGAATCAAATTCATAACCATAGGGCTTATATAAACAAACAACCATCTTAAGTTCTTACATTACTAAAGTGTTGTATACTTTAATCTTGGTTTGATTGTTTGCTTTCAAATTGTTTGGTTGATTGATTACTTGAATGATTGAATGTTTGTGTGGTTGTGGATTAAATAAAGAAATAAGTTTTTGCTGAAAGTTTGAAGAATCAACAAGAAGTTAAAGAATTCATTAAAAGAGTTAAAAGAGGTTAAGTATTCTTAAAAAGAACTAAAAGAAAAGTTTTAAATCCAATTCACCCCCCTTCTTGGGACTACACCTTGTTTTCCAGTATTATATATTATCGGAACCAGGATGGCGTAGTTTAGTTTCACGAAGCACGGTACCATAGCTATATGTTCACGATTATGTTTATATTAGTGCTACCACACATCTCAAATAGAGTGTGGGAGATGGCAGTCGATGTGGCTTTATAAAAGTGTTGTAGTTCCCCTGGTAGTCCGACATAGGTGGAACAGGCCCATCGTACTTACACACCTATGTTTGACTTAGCATGGTTGGCTAGCCATTGCTAGGTCCTGCCTATGGGCTACACAACCCTATCATGTGGAGGGAAAAACATGAAAACAACTGGTTATCTATCCTGGGTAATATTTCAGTACGGTATAGCCTTATAAGATGATTTTCCTGTACAGAAATTTGGTATGTTAACCTAAGTTATGACAAATCATGTTTTATTCAAATATGATACAAACTGTTTTTACTAGATATGAATTATGTACTATTTATATGTATAACACGAAAATACTCATGTTGCCACACACTGATATTAGTTTATCTCCCTTACTGTGAGGTGTCTCACCCTAGCATTACAAAAATTTCATGAAATCTGGGTAGGAGGGCCAATAGAGCCTCGCAACAGCAGAATTTGACCAAGCTACCCTATTAGTAGGGTAAGTGGTTGAGCTAGGGGTAGATGGGTTTTTAGATTAAGACCCTAGGATACCATTTGGTCTTTTTGTGAATGATTGTATATATATGATAGATTCAATAGAACTTTGATATTGTGTTTTGTGTTGGATGGTATGTATATAGTTTAAGTTTTTCGCTACTTAGGTATTAAAGATGTATGACAAGTATATCCTTGGTACCCATGGGTCCAGGTTGATCATGGCTTTGGTAGTTTAGCAGGTTATTAGAATTATTATAAATGTTATTATATGGAAATATATATATATATATATATATATATATATATAGAAAAATAGCTAGGTTGTTACAATTTGGTATCAGAGCCTAGGTTGTTAGGTTCTGTAGACTCTAGAGTACAATGGAAAATAATACCAGGGTATAGGAATAGATAAGGAATTTAGTGAGTTACTGTTTGGGAATGTAGAAGAGTATTTAGGGTTTTGTTCTGTGATTGAGAAATAGGATTTCCATGGTGATTTCTGTGTCTTTCTTGGGGTGACGATTTCAGGAAAGTCATAGTAAACTATTGTTGGGTCGTGTTTCTCAATATCTGGACTGGATCTTAAATTGAGAATAAGGACGATATATTAATTCATAGCATGATATTTTGATTAGATAAATATGTTAGTTATGTTATGTAGATAGGATCCTTAGACTATACTTATTTCTTTTTCAGAATGGATCCTGGTTGCAGCAACATGAATGCTTGAAGTAGTGGCAACGTAGGGGCTTTCAGCATAGGTGGCAGTGATTCTGAACAGATGCTTCGTAGTGCAGGTCAACAGGTCATGGCAGGTAATGTAAGGTTCTTTAGGGGGCAGAACTGGGCACCAATTGAATTGGGTTACTCTATCAAGAAATTTACCTGTATAAATCCCCCGACTTTTACTGGAAAAGTCGATACAATCGTTGCGAAGGAATGGATCCAGGAGATGGAGGATTTATTAGCAAGTATTCATTGTGCAGGCAAATAGAAGGTTTTGTATGCTATTTTTTAGATGACTAGGGAAGCCAAGCGTTGGTGAATGTCAGTGAAGTTACTTAAGGAACAAAAGCTAGTTTCAGAAAACCTGACATGGAATCATTTTAAAGAAATATTCTATGAGCAATACATTTCAACTTCTATTCGGGATGCTCAGGTGGAGGAGTTTATGGAATTAAATTAGAGGAAGAGGCCTACGCCACTTGGGTTTTAGGGGGGCCCAGCCGAGGCCCATAGAGGAGAGGTGGACCTAATAGTGGTCATAGGCAGAAGACTGGGAGCTGTGAGGTTCAAGGTGAGCAGACCTATCCTATTTGTCTGACATGTTGGAAAATACATAGGGGAGAATGCCAAGCAAGGAAGAAAGTCAGTTATCGATATGGTAAACTGGGTCATGTAGCACGAATCAGTCGTGTGCAATATAATATAGCTTCCATTCCCATATGCCTTTCGGGTAATACCCAAGCACCCCATGGAGATCAGCAGCGAAATACTCAAAAGACATGGGTTCACCCATCAACATCGGAAGGAGCTGAGGCTTTTGGAGACGTTGTGACAGGTACTCTTATTGTTTTACCATATAAGCTATTGTTTTTAGTTTGACTCTGGTACTACCCATTCATTCGTATAATTTTAATATATTTAATTATTCGGGATTGAGACAAGGTTATTAGATGTTGAGTTGTCAGTAATTACGCTGATTGGATTAGCAATAAGTTGTAGAAGGGTACTTATTTTTATTTTTATTATTATTTAGTGGGAATTTAGGAGGAAGTATCACTACCCGACCTTGTGGTGTTAGACATATGCGAGGGTTCGATGTGATATTGGCTTTAGATACTGGGTATGGACTGGCTGGCAGCTAACTATATTAATATCGACTGTGATCTGAAAGAGGTGATTTTCATACCATTAGGAAAGCAAGATTTCAAAATTTTGGGGTCGCGGGTACATTCCCCACTTCAGTTAGTGTCAGCCATGCAGGCAAAAAGACTACTTCTCAATGGATGTTAGGGGTTATGGCATATATAAAGGAGATGACGGAAAGTGAATTGAAGCTTATCAGTACACCAGTGGTAAAGGAGTTTCCAAATGTTTTTCTAGGAGAATTACCTGGGTTGCCTCTCGACTGTGAGATAGACTTTACTATTGACTTACTTCCAGGTACAGCGCCGATCTCTAAATCTCCTTACTGAATGGCTCCAGCAGAATTAAGAGAATTAAAGAATCAGTTGCAGGATTTATTGAATAAAGGGTATATCAAACCTAGTGTATCACCTTGGGGAGCTTCAGTGTTATTTGTGAAAAAGAAGGATGGATCTGTGAGGGTGTGCATAGATTACAAGGAAATAAATAAAGTAACAATTAAGAACAAGTATTCTCTACCCCGTATAGATGATTTATTTGATCAACTCCAAGGTACACGGGTGTTGACCTACGGGTCATACCCTGTTTTCATTATGACAAATACTTAAATATTTAATGTCTGTCGAGTTGATGTACAGGTTTACATTGGCTATATCATATGATGGCACTCGAAGACCCGAAGAAATATGAAGACCCTTATTGCTTTTAAGTGTTGTATTTTTTCATTCAATTGAGTCTGTAATAATCAATTATTCCAAGGTCTGTAATAATCTGCATATCATGCATGTAGGAACTGATAAGCTCAAGACCTTAGAAAGACCTTAGGGATCGTCCTTCAGTCGACCGACGCCAGGTTTTTTAGGATAAGTTAAGATGCCTAAAACCTTAGAATGACCATAGGTCCTTGCACTTATATGTAAGATTGTCCCCAAAATCACTTATAATATCAGCGGAATTAATTGAACTGAAAATAGACTTATAGGTAAAAGTTGTGAGGCTTCGGCTGACTGAACCCCAGGTGTTCAAAACACCTCTGGTGACCGAACCTTTGATGAGTCAACTTGTTGACTTAGGTTTCAGGTGACCGAACCATTTTGAATGTACCATCCACGGGTGACCAAACCGCTTATCTGACTTTTCGCAACAACTCAGTAGCCCGAACCTCAGCATTCAAATCATCCTTGGGTGACCGAACACATGAGTTTGGTTAACCAAACTTCAGACTAGGCACCTAAATTGTAGACAATGTGGAAATCGCATATGTTCAGCCAATCGAACCTTAACTCGGGCACCCAAACTTTGAAAAACTATTTTTTTCATTGAGTTTGTTCGAGCGACCGAACCGTGGGTCAGCCACCCAAAACTCTCGAGTTGTTTTATATTTTTACCAAGGTTAAGATGGTTAAATAGGGTTGTTTTTGCTAAACCATTTTAAAACAAATTTAAGAATGCTCTATGTGTCCCCAATGACTATAATTTTGCCAATTCCTATATATACAAGTTCATTTGCAAAGATTAGCAGAGAATTAGCAAAGTGATTAGTGAGAAATCCTCTGAAAATTTCCAAACCCTATTCTCTCATACTAAGCCCATAATACTCAAATACCTTCATTCCTTTAAGAAATCTTACATTGTGAGTGTTTTATTCATCATTCTAAATTGCTAGATACCCTCACTTGCATTTGTGGTTGTGAGTTTTATTGGAGGGTTGAGCAAAGAATTTTTTCCCTTGATTTTGTCAATAAATCTTTGGTTTGGAAAAGTTCCTAAGGCTAAGTGGGTCTTTGCATTTGGATTGCAAGACTCATTAGGCTAATATTTTTGTGTGCAAAAATATTTTACAAGCTTTGAGTTGAATATCTCTTCATGCATTGATATTGAGAAAACTTTTTTTTTTTTTTGAGATATTCTAAATTGCTATTAGTTCAAATCTTTGAAACCCAAAACTGAGATTGAGATTTTATCCTTGCTTAGTTTCATAGATTAGCTTGTAGATACACTCTTGTGCATACTTGAGATTGTCATTGGATTGAGTGTATATTGCACATATACACCACTGAGCTTATCATTCTTATATGTTTGGTATGCATTGATTTGTGATTGTGCTTAGTGGTACATATTCACTTGTGTAAGAATCATTTTCATGTACGTAAATTTTTACATTTGTTGTATTCCAGATGTGGGCCTAAAGAGGGAGACTAGCCTTGTTGAATAGTTCCAGATTGGCTTAGACCCGGTTATGAAAGTTAGGTGCACCATCTTGGTAAGGTGTAGGTTGAGGTCAGCCTCGTTAATTGACCTGGTTGTAACCAGTGTCGCTCCACCCATTAAGTGAGTATTAGTGGAATCCTCAGGTTTGCGAGCTAGAGGCGGGGACATAGGCACAGTTGGCCAAACCCCGATAACATATCGTGTGTGTGCACTTTACTTTTTAGTAATTTATTTACCGCACGTGTATGTTACATTGTGAATGATGAGCATGATTTAATTTCCACACGTTTTATTTATCTGCGCATTTAGAACTATATGCACAAACCCTAGGTTGTGGATATACTGCTGCTATTTAGTTTAACTTAGGAAGAAAGTTTAAAATTCCAATTCACCCCCCCCCCTCTTAGGAATACACCAAAGCTAACAACAGGTCTATTCCAAGATCGACCTTTGGTCAGGTTATCACCAGGTGAAAGTTAAAACTGAAGACATCTCAAAGACAGCTTTCAGGACCAGGTATGGGTATTAAGAATTTCTAGTCATACCATTTGGTCTAACGAATACTCCTATTGTATTCATGGATTTGATGAATAAAATCTTTCACCAATATTTAGACCAGTTCATTGTTGTTTTCATTGATGACATACTGGTTTACTCGAGGAGTTTTGAGGAACATGAATCACACCTAAGGTTAGTACTTCAGATGCTTAGAGAAAAGAAATTGTATGCCAAGTTTAGCAAATGTGAATTATGGTTGGAGAAAGTTGCGTTTCTTGGGCATGTTATATCAGGGGATGGAATTTCAGTAGATCCCAACAAAATAGAGGTAGTAGTGAATTGGGTTAGGCCAAGGAAAGTTCAAGAAATTAGGAGGGCATTAGAGGATATTACCATAGGTTTGTAGAAGGATTCTCAACATTACCAGGGCCTCTGATACAACTGACCAGGAAGAATGCCAGGTGTGAATGGGACGACGATTGTGAGCAGAACTTCCAGGAATTGAAGCAAAGGCTTATCACTGCACTAGTATTGATTATTCCATCAGGAGGTGATGGTTATGTTATCTACCGTGATGCATCTTTGAGGGGGTTTGGATGTGAATTGATGCAGCAGGGCATAATAGTAGCATATGCCTCCAGGCAATTGAAAGAATATGAAAAGGATTATCCCACCCATGATCTTGAATTGGTTGTAGTAGTTCATGCATTAAAAATTTGGAAGCATTATCTGCACGGAGAGAGGTGTGAAATATTTTCAGACCATAAAAGTTTAAAGTACTTCTTCCCATAGAAGGAGTTGAATTTGAGACAAAGAACATGATTATAGCCCATCAAGGATTATGATTGTACTATCAACTACCTTCTAAGTAAAGCAAATGTGGTGGCTGATGCGCTGAACCGAAAATCTATGATGGCAGCATTGCCAACAGTAGAAATTCAGGGCTATATCTAGATGGACTTGGAGAGGCTTGGCATGGAGTTAGTAGAGAGTGATCACTAGGCATTTATTGCCAACCTGGTTGTGCAGCTTACCCTATAAGAAAGGATTAAAGTTACTCAAAGGGATGATGCAGAATTAAAAATGCTGATAGTTAAAGTGCAGGACGGACAGGGAGAGCAATTTAGTATTTCAAATAACTAAGCTCTAAGGTTCCGTACCAGGCTATGCGTTCCTGTAGATGTAGATATCAGAAGGATGATCCTAGAGAAGGCACATAGGTTTCTGTATACAGTTCATCATGGCAGTACTAAAATGTACAAGGATCTGTGAGAGTTTTTTTGGAGGAGTGGCATGAGGAGGGAGGTTGTCTAATTTGTGCAATAGTGTTTGATGTGCCAGCAGGTAAAGGCTGAGCACCAGAGGCCGGCGGGCCAGCTATAGCCATTTTACATCCTGGAGTGGAAATGGGATCACATTTCTATGGACTTTGTGATAGGTTTACCGCCGGTGCGGCATTATGCTATTTAGGTGGTTGTAGATCGACTGAAAAAGATTGCTCACTTTATCCCTATCAAAGTAAACTACTCCATGGACAAACTGGCAGAAATATATATTCAAGACATAGTACAATCACATGGTATGCTAGTGTCTATAGTAGAAAATATTTGCATGAAACATCATTTTCCATAAAAATACAACCAGTAAAAACTGAACTGTAGGTGTCAAACCATTTTCTATCTGTTGTCATGTGATAAGAGCATCTAATATCTAGGATCCAAGAATCACCCATGAGATACTCCTGATGAAACACATAGCATATCCCCATCACTGCATTCTGAATCTTCCTCCACTACACTTAATGATTTTGACAAACCCTTAGACATATATATGCATTCTAGTTTTCGTCAAACTAAAGTCGGAGAATCCTCATCCATGATGTCATACAACACATCATTAGCCAAACAAAGTAGAATGGTTGATACTTATGTGGCCCCCAATTCATTCCAAGTTGTTGCATCCATGCTACTTGGTGAATATACAATACTTCCACAACCATAATATTATAAAGAAAGCAATGACAAAAACAATGACACCAGGAATTACGTGCTTCGGCAAAGCCTATATCCACGAGAGTAAACAATAAGAATTCACCATCACCTTCTCCAAATTACATGAAAAATACATGAATCCTCTCAAGAACACTCTCAATCAACCATTTGGTACCCTTTGCACACAAAATTCACAAAAGCACACCAAGGCAGAAGAGGCACACTATATACAATGTATTCTGTGTATATATAAGCCTCCCTAGAAGGTTCCTCCTGAAACCCAACCAAAATAACATCCAAACAATTCAAAATTCAAAATCTACACAGGTTGTACCAAGCCAAACTGTTGATAGTTTTACAACCTTCGATGGTTTCAGATATCGAGAGCAAACAATCTAAAATTTAGCCAAACCATCAATAGATTTCCTAAACTCATTGATGGTTTTCCTCTACTCTAATGCACCTTGATTTCTTTCATGTTTTCCCTTAGTATGTGATACATAATTCACAACAATAAGAAATTGGATAAAGAGAGAAACAGAGCATATCTCTATAGCTATATACACTAAAGGAACCATGCAAGAAAAAAAAATGCAAACAAAGTTTAAGCTGATTCAAGAAAGGCTTCGTGCCATAGAGGGTATTGATAGATTTAGACCAATTAATGCATTCAGCCTCTGTTTGATCCCTGATGTGACCATACCCCTTAAATTCAAGATGCTAGAATTCAAGAAGATTGATGGGATGAAGTGCCCAAACATGCATGTTATTAAGTTTTGTACTAAAATGGTGGTATGTGCCAAAAATGACAAGCTACTTATTCACTATTTCTAAGACAATTTAATAGGGGTGCGCTTGCGTTGGTATCTACAGTTAGATAGGATTCAAATTAGAATATGGTTCAATCTATCAATTTTTTTCCTAAAGTAGTACAATTGGTAATAAAAATAGCCCGAGACATTATAGCCTTGCAAAATATGAGTAAGAAACTAAATGAAAGCTTCAACTAATATGCATATAAGTGGAAGAAACTCTTCTCTTTGGTTCAGCCTCCACTTATAGATCAAGAGACTCCAACTCTATTTATTGGTACTCTCATAGATACATATTACACACAATTACAAAGTTATATAATATCTGGCTTTGATGATGTGGTAAGAACTAAAAAGGTTATAGAACATTGTATTAAAAAAATGAAAGGATCGCTTACAAATTGAGGATATCAAGGGTGAAAAAGAAGCATAGGGAAAAAGAAGAAAGGAGAAACCCACATGGTGGAGGTAAAAACTCCTAAAGGAAAAGAAGTAGTTTAAATCAATATTCAATAGCAATAGTACTAGCCAGTTAATGTCCATATTACCCCTACTATCTTGTTTAAGTAACCTAAGAAAAGAAATGAAGGTAGAAGGGATAGGAAGGTCATCCAAAATATACCAATGAAATGCATATAAATCTTCCATAATTGATTAAAGTTCGCCTTTTGATAGCAATACCCCTTGTGATGATTCAACCACTAAAAAACTTGCAAGCCATATGCAATTATCATGCTAGCAGACTTGGTCATTCCAAAGAAAATTACTAGGAATTAAAGGGGAGGGAACAAGACCTAAGACAAGCCAGATGGGAAACCCATTACCCTGCTATAATGACTCTACTACAAACATGGTTTCAAGAGAAGGGGTGAAAACTTCAATAAACTATATCCAAACTATCCTCGCTTAGGCATATTCTAAAATTTTTGCCTTGGGGATGGTAATCACTCATTAACTATGCTCAAAAGGGATTAAATGTGATTTTAAAAATAAGGTTTTTTTAGTTTTTAGTTCAACAATGCATGAATTTTTGAAGAATTCTTCAAAGATTGGTGGATTCCTAGTAGGTAGAAGTTAATTTTGTGACAACTTATGAAGAGAATGTTGAAAAGATCACCCTTAAGTCACTACTAGGCCACTCAAAGTTAACATGGTGAACCAAAGATCTAAAATAATGTAGCTAGCAATAAAAATCAAACCTCGATAGTTGTTCCCTTATAGTAGTAGTACGAAGGTACCATGGTCATATAATTGTGAGGTAGTCACAAAAAGAGAGTCTGGTCTAGAAGGAGTAAACAATATCATGAGTGTGGAAGGAATAACCCAAATATAGAGATGTTACACCCCTAAAATGTTGTACTGACTCAGGCGAGAACAAGTGAAAGCAGTACTAGAAGTAGTGGCAGAAGAGAATCCATGTTTGCAAAATGGAAAGTTAATTAAAGATAGCTGATTGACACAAGGATTGATTACTTAGAAAGATGCATATAAATTCCTCAAAATCATCAAACAAAAAAAGTATGGAATAGTGGAGTCGTTAACCAAATTGCCAACTCACATCTCCATTTTATCCTTGTTATTGAATTCAGAATCTTATAGGGATGCATTACTAAAGATCTTGAATCATGCATGTGTCCAATGCAATATAAGCATAAAAAATTTTGATCACTCTGTAGGGAATCTTGCAGCAGCCACCTTTGTCACTTTCACAAATAATGATATTTTAATAGAATGAAGACGACATATCAAAACCTTACATATCTCTATCAGGTGTAAGTGTCATATAATGGCTAGGGTGCTTATTGATAACAGATCCTCATTGAATGTCATGCCCTATCGACATTAAAGAAGCTCTCAATAGATATGTCTTACATACAACCCAGTCATATGGTGGTGCATGCTTTTGATGAATGTTGAAGGGAAGTGTTTATAATAATAGAAATCCCAATCCAAGTGGGACCTACAATGTTTGACATCACATTCCAATTAATAGGGATCATACCATCATATAGTCGCTTATTAGGAAGACCATGGATTTGCATGGCTAAAGCTATGCCCTCTTTACTGTGTACGAAAGTCAAATTCACTATTCATGGAAAAATAATTATGGTAAAAGAAGAAGAAGACTTGTTAATAACAAAGCTAGGATCCACCCTATTTGGCTAAAGAAGCAGTTGAGAGCCAATTTCAAACTTTTAAGGTGATTAATATTGTGCATCATGAAGAAAGAAGCTAGATCCTAATTCCATGTGTCCCTAATGCAATTGAGATGACCACCAAGATATTCATCCAAAATGGTTTCAATCCTAGAAATGGTTTTGGGAAAAAGGATCTAGGGGAACACACAAGCATGATAACTAAATTAGGCGAAATAAAAGTTCAATTTGGGATAAAAACAAACACATAGTGAATGGAAGAAATTGTTAGCCGAGAAAAATGAGAGAAGGATGTTTATATTGACTATGATAGAAAGAGAAGGTCCATAAAATGAATATCCCAAACTTGTCAATAGTTTCAAAAGTACAGGCATTATACACCAAATCAGATCATGACTCACACGGGTATTAAGACAGAACAACAATTGTACACCATAATGAACCATATGGTTATTTAAGTGGTGGAATATGAAGAAGCTATAGAAATTAAATAGATTTGTGTGATAAAGCTACGATATCAGCTTGATAATTGGTAGAAAGGGTAGTGGAAGATTATAAGCCTATGAAATTTGACTTCCCGAATGAAAACGTCACACAAGCACTTCAGATGAATCAAGGGAAGAAAGATGAATGGCAAATGATGTTTGGTAGAGCTTCAAATGCTTTGGGTTAAGAAATTAGGAGTACCTACTAGGAGCTTTGGAAAATGATAAAAGGATTATTAGATGACTTTCTATGGGGTGAGGATGGGGATGTGCTATACAAATGTAGTCATGATATAAGCCACCTATGATTCCTGGAGACCAAAGAAATAGAAACTGACATAAAAGACGTGCATGAAGGCATATGTCGACACATGTAAACGGTCATTCCATGGCTTACAAGATCTTAAGGCCTACTACTAATCATCAGTTATGGAAAGAGAATCTATTAGTTATGTAAAAAATTGTCACAAATGTCATATTTATGTAGAAACACTACAAGCTCCTCTGTATCCACCTATGACTCTTGGAGACCAAAGAAATAGAAACTGACATAAAAGACGTGAATGAAGGCATATGTTGACACATGTAAATGGTCATTCCATGGCTTACAAGATCTTAAGGCCCACAACTAATCATCAATTATGGAAAGAGAATCTATTAGTTATGTAAAAAAGTGTCACAAATGTCATATTTATGTAAAAACACTACAAGCTCCCTTGTATCCACTACATGTCCTATTACCTCCATGACCCTTCTTAGCTTAGGGCATGGATGCGATCTGACCCATTACTCGAGAGGCATCTAATGAACACCACTTTATCTTGGCCACAACTGATTGGGTAAAAACAACTTCATATTCTAGTATCACACAAAATGTGGTTTGTAGGTTCATTAAAAGAGAGTTGATTTGTTGCTATAGCCTACACGAGAGACTCATTATTGATAATGTGAACAACTTGAACAATAAAATAGCGAGAAAACTTTGTAGCTAGTTCAAGATTCGGCATCATAACTCACCACCTTACTGATCGAAGATGAATGGGGCAATTGAAACCGAAACTAAAAATTTCAAAAACATGCTGAAAAAAATGATGAAGACGTATATATTGGCATAAGAAACTACCGTTTGCACTATATGCATATATAACTATGACGAGGACCCATATAATTGCAACCTTTTTCCTCTTATCTATGGAATGGAGATGGTTGTTCCTATTGAGGTTGAGATCCATTCACTTAAAGTGTTGAAAGAGATGGGAATTAGACAATGAGGAGTGGGTTCAAACATGATATGACCATTTAAACTTGATAGAAGAAAAAAGATTGACAACTTTAGCACATGGATAGCTTTACCAAAAGAGAATGATTAAAAATTACAATAAAAGGGTTCAACCAAGATAGCTCCAAGAGGGAGATCTAGTTCTCACGAAAATCTTACCAATCCACACTTGTCATGGAAGAAAGCAGACTCCGAATTACGAATGACTATATATGGTAAAGAAATCATTTTCTGTAGGAACACTACTATTTACAGACATAGATGGGGAGGATATACTTAATCCTATTAATTCAAATGCTGTAAGAAAATACTATGTTTGATGTATCATATTCCTGTTTGGAAAGTGAATAAAAGCTAACTTTCATTCAGTTTGTACAAGAGAGAATCTTATTTTGGATTAACTACTAATATTTGGATTGAAGACAGGTGCCCATCATTTAATTGACTAATAAAATACAAAAGAACCTTAATGAGTTGAGCTTCCACTTGTTAGCCCATTAAGCCTAAACAAGTAAGTTGGTTTCTTCTTTAGTCACTTATCTAAATACTCTAGGGTTTAGGGACCTTAGTAAATGAAAATTCATTTGATAAAATGACAAATTCCAAGATGAAGGCAAACCATCTTTTAGTTATTGAATTTTAAATTACTATCAATAGTCATTTTTACTTCCAAAAGTGAACGACCTTTTGAATGAATGAAAAATTGAAGCATATAAAAATTAAGGAGGAAATTCGCTAGAGGTGGTTGAATGGCCTCCTCGAGTGGTTGACTAGCCTCCTTTAAAACTAGCCGTTAGTAGAACCCTTAGGCAATCGACTGCCCCCTAAAGGCGGTCAATCGACTTACCCCTAAAATTGATTTTTTGACTTGTTTTCATGTGATTGGATGGAGATTTTGAGCCAACTACGTGTCCTCTCAAGGCCATATGTCAACCTCCGAAATTTGTAGTCAAGGGTTGGTGGTTATTTTCAATTTTGAATTTTGAATTTCAAACTTGAAAATTGTTTTTCCTCCACTACCAATAGGTTTATAAAAGGACCACTTGGGGTAAAGTGTAGGACAAACGGAAGTGGGGGCAAAGTGAGAATTTTTTCATAAGAAAAGGGGTTTATAAGAAGGGATTGCCAAGAACAGAAGCGAAGGAAATTTCTAATCCTTTATCATTCAATGGGGAATTTAGGTGAGTGATTTTTCATTGATTGGCTTTTGATTGTCAATGAAAGGGATAACATTTATAGGTTAGTATTGTTTTCTTCTTCTAATTTCATTTTCTTATATTTTCCATGCATAATATGCTATAATCCTTAGAAGTATGTTCAAGGATTCACATGCATTACCTTCCATTTATCTTGGATTTTTATGATGTTTTACATGTAATTCTATATTGTTTCTCTTCTTCTTCAATATGTGTATAGGTATGTATGGCGAAAGTGCCAAAAATGGCACAAAATTGGGAAATTTAAGTGCAAGCGATCAATCGACCCTTGGAAATTTCAGTAGGTAGTTGATTGCTAAATCCCAAGAGGTGAAAATTCTACACCTTTTTTTGACTTTGCTTCAAAAAGCTTTTCTTTGTTCTTTGTTCTTATACTTTCCTAAGGGTAAATCACTGTGGCTTAAGATGAGATTGCAAGGGTTTTTGTAATTTTTTCCATAAAAATTCAAAATTTTATGCGATTAAACCTAATCACTCATGTTTTCTTTAAATCTTTTAAAGGTTTCTTAAAGTTTTTTCATAAAGCCTTGGACTCAGTCACCCATAATAAGACTTTTAGGTGTTCTACAAGTTCTAAATAGAGAGTTCAAGTTAAGTTTGTGGTTATCCTTCCAAAATCCACAATATTTTGCAAGGTTTTTGACAAATTAAACTCATTTCTTGACAATCACCAACGAATAGGCTTGAGGGTGGAAGAATGATTTTTCAAGTACAAACTTGTTTTCTTATTCTCTATTTTATAAAGAAATGTTTTCCAATTGAGGTTTCAAGATAATCAAGGATTTCAAGATTTTTTCAAAAACAATTTTGTAAAACTATCATCCCTTTGATTTCTTTTCAAAGTTGTTTTTGAAAAAAAAAAAATTCTAGCCAAAAAAAAATTGATTCCTCTTTTGACGATATGTAAGTAGTCTACTTTGGTAGATTCAAACACAACAAAAAAAAATTCAAATTCCTATCTCATTTGTTTAGAGTGTTTCATATGTATGTATATATGTGTTATGTGTTATTGGTTGTGCTTTGATTTGGCATTAAATTAGTAGGACTTTCATGAAGCTTAGACATTTACACAAGTCCTATAAAAGCCTTTTCAAAAGAGGTTATATATTTTTCAGAAGATAAACAATTTTCAAGGGATATAGACACATGTACAAGGTAAGCATGACAACCATTCAAGGGAATGGGTGTTCTAGGGTGTTAAACCTTTGAATTCTTAAGAATAGGAATTCAAAGTATTACCTTCCCTATGCACAATTGCACTCTTGAACCTAATCTCTTTAAAAAATGTTTTCCTTTATTTTGACTTTGCAAAAAATAAAATAAAGTGACGATCCTGTTTTCAAAGATAAAAAAGATAAGTTGGATCTATTAATGGTTCGACACTCTAACTCATTTGATTTTTAAAACTATTACCAAATGGGTCTTCAAAACTCAATGTCTACAGATTTGGAAACTCTATTGGGGACACTAAAGGTTTGGGCTTCCTCTTGCATGTTTGTGTGTGCTTTTATGTATATGTGATTGCATATTTTCATTCTCTCTTATGCCATGTTATGTGTACTATATATATGTGATGTTATGTTGATTGTTATATGCCATGATGTTTACATCCTCGCCATGATCATGTATTAGCATCCATAGGTGCTCTAATTCACACTATTCACTACACCACATGAGTTATATACTCAAACTCCATACCTTGTAGAAGATAGGAGAAGGAAGAAGTTGTAAGATCCTTCACAGAGCTTGTCTTCCATATAGGTGTTACGAACATTCACTCACTTGGTTTTTTCTCTTCAAAGACAATATAAGAACCTTAAGAATTATGTAATATATAGTCTTACCATGCACTAGATAACTTCCATCCTTCCCCTAGGATAGAGACTTACTCAGCGTATGATGTTGAACAAGAATGAGAAGACATATGGAGCCATAGACATCACCCTAAAAACCTGCAAACATTTCATACTTCTCATGATTCTTTCTTATTATGGAATCGAATTGCATAGGTTTACAACATGTCGGTGAGACCTATCCATATAATAGAAGAGGCATATTGTTAGCTTTGGTGCAATCCCAAGAGGGGTGAATTGGAGATTAAAAAATTTCCTCCTAGGTTCAACTAATCTAGTAGCAGTATTACACAACCTAGGGGCAATCTAAATGTATATGAAATTGCACATATGATATATTAAATAATTTTTAGAACATGCACAACAATTTCAGTATTTCTCAAACAAAAAGTAATTAGGTGCTAATCAAATATGTAGTATATTCAGTAGGAAATTCAAATCAAGCACAAAACAAAATATAATGTAGTAAATGTAAACTTGACACCGAATATGATATCAGGGTTCATCCAATCCTGCCTATGTCCCCGCCTTGGCGCACCCGCACAAGGATTACACTATAAGCTCACTTAACGGGTGGAGCGGCATCTAAACAACCAGGTCAATTAGCACAAGGCTGACCTCAACCTTTACATACAATCCTTATTAGGCTAGATTACCACCCCCTCAGGCCACTCCTGGAATTCAACAGTATTTTCACAATACAAACAGGGTACAATGATTATACTTCTCAATCAAGTAGATATGTACCAAATATAATCAATCAACCACACGTCAACAGTATGGGAAATTGTAAGCTCTATGATGTGATTTTTGTGCAAGCAACACTCAACAAGATATAATCACAAACATGCTCAAGAGTGTATAAACAAGCTATTTCTTTGAAACAAGATATTCAAATCTCAATAATAAATCAGAGTTTCAAAGATGCTGCAACGATATTTAAATCAACTCAAAAAATATTTTCTTCAATGAAATAGGTTCAAGAGTTGTTTGAAAAATAATATAGCTTGTAAAATATTTGCACACAAAAACTATAGTTATAGGAATCTTGCAATGACAATGCAAAGATCCACAAGCTAATGAGTTTTTCCCAGCACAAGATTTATCAAATAAAATATGTAGGATAACTCTTTACTTAACTCTCAAAAATCAACAAACAATCAAGCACAATGTTGAGAGTATTAAGCAATCAATAATATAGCTATAGCACACTAAGAACTCTCATAAAGCTAGGATGAATCAAAGGAATGGATGTATGAGAGTATTTTGAGTAGTATGGGCTAAAATGAGCTTTTGAGATTGAGAGGATTTTCGCTCTAATGATTTTTTTAATCTCTTGCTAATCCACACAAATGAGGCCCTATATATAGAAGTTGAGCAAACTACGACTATTTAGGATATGTAGGGTATTATTTGTTTAAAAATAATTTAGAAATTTTAAGCTTGTTTTAAACATTTAACCTCTGTAAAAACATAAGCAACCCGAGAGTTTTCAAGTGGCTGAACTTTAGTTCTGTCGCCCGAATAGACTCTGTTAAAAAAGTAGCTTTTGAACATTCGGGTGCCCGAGTCTGGGTTCGGTTGGCTAAACCAAGGAGAAAATCATTCTATTCGCATTTCAGTCGCCCTATATTAAGTTTGGTTTACAAAACTTATGTATTTGGTTGGCCGAGGGTAAAATGAACTGTAGGTTCAGGCGCTCGGGGACAATGGAAAAGTACATAGGACTGGTTCGGTTAACCTAGGATGGTACATTCATATTTGGTTCGGTCACCAGAATCCAAGTCAACATGTTGACACTTCCACAGTTTAGGCGCCCGATATGTTTTGAGCACAACGGGTTCGATCGCCTGACCTCTCACAAATTTGCCTATTAAGTTCATTTTCACTTCAATTAATTCCCCTAATATGTTAAGTGATTTTGGGGACATCTAATGTGCTTGTGCATGGACCTAAAGGCCTTCTAAGGTCTTTGAGGACATCGAAAAAATTCGGCATCAATCAACTGCCCTAATGACATTCGGTTTCCTATGGTTAATCTACAGTCATTTTGAGCGTACAATTACCTACATGCATAACATGCAAAGATTATTATAGACCGATATAAATTATTACAGATCCAAATATAATAAATGCATTTACAAATGAAGCATAAGCAGGTCTTCTTATTTTGCCCTTTATTTTCCTATTGAATATGCCAAAAGAATGATCTTTAATACTTTCAGCATTCCATCAATCCTTTCTTATGTGTGTGCACTGAATTAATGACTTGTTCAAGTACTAGGCACACACATTAGTAATATGAAGTTTGTCATAATCAAAACTAGAGATCAGACTAAAAAAGTTAACACATACCATTTTGAAAAAGAGCATAAAATTGAAAAAAATGCCATACCACAAGTTTTTAAAAGTACTATTCCGAACAAGATGAACTTGACTTGATAAAGCAAGATGTAGCTAGAATCCTAAAATGTTGGAATTGCCTATCAATGGATGACCAAAGGAGTTTTAATGCATCCTATAGTCGTATTATGGATTTCCTCAAGGTTGATGTAGATTGGAAGGTGTTGGACCTTATGTTTCAATATTGGGACCCATTTACTACTGCTTCATATTTGGACCAACTGGCATGGTCCCCCTCATTGAGGAGTATGAAGAGTTGCTTTAAACTCGCAATAGTGCATATAAAAAAGCTTTTCTGTTTGATCCAAATACCAACCTAGTTTGTACCTTTCTATGAGCAATGGGCAGTAAAGCAAAGAAATTAGAAGGGAAGACACGAAAGAAGGGTAAGACTGAAAGGCAGCATTGGATTGACATTGAAAAGATCTTTAGGGCTCATTTATAGGATTTAGATGCAAAATTCAAAATTCAATTGCTAGCCTTGTCAATCTATGGTTTGGTCTTATTGCCTTTTGCTACACAAATTATTAATCATGGAGTTGTCATGGTCTTTGCATAGATGGAGTGTAAGGGGGAAACACTAGTTCAGCCATAATTGTCGAGACACTTGTATCACTCACCTTCTATAGAAAGAAAGGTAAGGAAACCATATTATATCGTACTTAATTATTATATACTTGGTTCCTTGGCCATGTCTTTATCTCTTTTGAAGTGCATTCATGGGGGAAAGGGACCTATTACTTGATTGTGCAACTTTTCATCAAAGAGTGGACCTAACTGTAGCATTGAAGACCTTGGAGAGGAAGACTTTGAGGTAGTTGGAAAAATGGATGCCTATCCAAACTATGCTTCTTTGATATGGAGATTTCCCTGAGAGAGCATTATTCGGAGCAAGTGGATGCATTAGCTATGCACTTGTCTTGGCTTTACGTCAACTTGGACACTTCCAATTCATACCTTGGATTATTAGACTTCATTAGTTTCATTGCTGACATCGAAAGACCACTTCCATCCTTCTCATTAAACAAGCAAAGAGTTCTTGGCTATGTCCTAAAGTCCTGCTGAAGGAGAGTACATCCATCTATACTTCCTTAGACTATTTAACATGGTAGAAGTGTAAGGGGTGAAGGTTATACAGTCCCACTTGCCTTAGGACTAAATAAGCATATGCCTCACCCTAATGAGCTTGAGGATTACTATGAAGAATGTTGGGCAAGGTGGCAATACTGTCACCATGACTAAAATGGAAAGGTGCACTGGCTCAAGGATTCAAGGAGGAAGATATTGAACATGCTAAGGAAGGAAGATGAAGAAGGAGAAGTTCTATATGGTAGTTTCTTAATCTAGAGGCATAATTTATAGGATTAGAAAATGATTAGGAGGAAGTTGGCACAAAGAAGAAGAAGAACAAAACAACCAAACAAAATCTTTTAGATGAGGTAGATGAATTAATTGAAAAGAACTAGGAGCTAAAGAGACAAAACACTAAATGGGAAGCTAAGATAGATGAGCTTATATGGAAAGCATCCAAGATGGAGGACTCGAAAAGGAAATTTTTTGACTCTTGGATTTGAACCAAATCTTGGAGAATAAACTATGGGAAGTAAAGGTGAACATCCATGGACAAATTGAAGATATAGCAGCCCAACATATTCAGATGTAGGAGTTGGAGTGGACTATTATGCCCAAGGAGAAATAGTCATCTCAATTTTTGGCCTACAAGGGAGAGTTATGGGACATGTTTCAAATTGTTATTCTAGTTTATCATGCCATGCAAGATAGAATCCATGCATTAGATCAAAAACTCCAGCAAGTTGACAACTTAGCCAACCAGTTTTACCCCCTGGTAAAGGGAACCCTGGATGGGATGATTCCCTCTAAGTCCTTAGAGACTTATGATAAGCTAACACAAGTGTTAGCCTACTTCAAAACAACTAAGGATGTATATGAGGAAGAAAATGCCATGGTCCTCCCCTCAATTGAATGTTTGTACATTGAAATTTTTAGTGGAATAAAATATTGACATTTATCTCTCACAAAAAATAAGGAATCACTTGACATGTTGTAGCCAAATGCTATTCAATTTTGTATTTGTGTCTATCTTTAGAATTATTTCCTTTTCTTTGTATTTTCCTAAATTATGTTATATATTCTAGAGGTTTGTCAAAATTCCAGAAATTCGGGCCTTGAAGCTTTAAAGAAGAAAGTTTATTGTTTAAGAAGATCATAAATAGTAGAAATAACCCCAGAGGAAAGTTCACTCTAAACTATGAAGGACCAATAGTGGTGAAGATAGCTTTCTTCAGATGCGTAATAATTTTAGTTGATATGAATAACAGAGTTATAGATCAATCTTGTGATTTTGATGTAATCAAGAAGTTATATCCTTAATAATTGTATTTGTATCCAATGTACCATTCATTCAAATCAATAGAAGTGCAAGTTTTCTCTATCTCTATTTCAAATCTTTTTGTACATTACTGACTTGTGGAAAAAAAAAAAAAGCAGAAGAGAAGGAAAAAAAAAAAAGATTTTCAATTGCATTTGAACTATTAATGGACTTGATCCTCTAAAAATAAGGTACATAGACGGCCTCTCGAATGAAATGATGGGTTCATTCAAAACAGTCAAAATTTTAAGTTTGAAATGAGTAACTTGCATGAAAAATGAGGATTTTGGGAACAAATAATACATAAGAACTTGCCTAAGGAAATTTGATCACTCCATACTCGATTAAAATTTTAAAACTCATAATGGGGCAGTTTTTGAAAAGTTTGTAATATTTTCTTAAAAGTGTTTTCAAAGGCTAACACTTCTTACTTTCTATAACAAAGGAAGAGCCAAAATATTTTCTTATTTGACCATTTGTAGTCCATCCTTAAACTTTTCCTAACTCAAATACCATTTTCAACACATTTCAAAACATTTCATCATTTGTTCAATAATGGGTGCCACAAGATGATGCAGGTTCTAAAAGAAGAATGCAAGGAATGAAGGTATTCATAAAAGTAATCGATGCACATGATCAAAGTTCAGTTCAAATAATCATAGGTATCATAACTAATAGCTCGAATAATGATAGGAATGATTAAGGTAAGCTAAAAAAAAATATAAATCTTCATGGAAAAGAAGTGAAAAATTGACATCTCTACTTTTTTCTAACATTTTATACCAAAAATGTTAGTAAATGAGGCACAATTGTCAACATTCATTTTCTACCTACAAAAATGGAGGTTCTTTTGAATTCACAAAAAATGGAAGCAAACAAAAATAAAAGAGAAAAGTTTCTAGAGGTTGTCGACCGACCTCCTTGGGTAGTCGATTGCCCCCTGCAATACTAGTCGTCAGCAGAATCCTTAGGCGGTTAATTGATTTGCCCCTAGACTTATTTATTTTTATTTCTTATTATTTGCTTGTCTTAATGCGATTGCCTAGAGATATTGGGCCAACCACATGTTCCCTCAATGCCACGTGTCAACCTTTGACATTGGCAATTAAGGATTGGTGGTCATTGGTGGTTATTTTCAAATTTGAATTTTGAAATTCAAACTTGGAAATGGTTTTCCCTTCACTCCTGAAAGGTCTATAAAAGGACCTCTTGGGGTAGAGTTTAGGGCATATGGAAGTGGTGGCAAAGTGAGAACTATTTTTAAGAAAAGGGGTTGACAAGAAGGGAATCATCAAGAGGATAAGAGAAGGACATTTCAAATCCTTCATTGTTCAAAAGGGAATTTGGGAGAGTGATTCTTCATTGAAAGGCCTTTTCTTGTCTACAAAATAGATACAATTCAAAGGTTAGTACCTTTCTCTTCTTCTATTTTCATTTTTTAGATTTTCCATGCATGATATGCCATGGTCCTTAGAAGTATGTTCTAGAATTCACATGCATTCCTTTCCATTTCTCTTGGATTTTTAAGTTTTTCTATGTGTAATTTTATAGTGTTTCTCTTCTTCTTCAATATGTGTATGGGTATGCATGGGAAAAGTGTTAAAAATGGCACAAAATTAGGAAATTTCAGTGTAGGTGGTCGATTGGCCCATGTAGGTGGTCAACCAGCTTGTGTTGATTTGAAAAAGTAGTCGTTGGGGCTAGACATGATTAAAGAGTCCTCTGAAAATTTTAGTAGGCTAATGACTGTCAAATCTCAAGAGATGCAAGTTCTACACCTTTTTCCATTTTTCTCTGAGCTTTTTTGTTGTTCCTTGCTTTTATGCTTTCCTAAGCATAAATCAATGTGTCTAAAGGAAATATTGCAAGTGTTTTTGTGATTTTTTTCTATAAAAAGTCAAATTTTCAAGAGATTAAACTCGATCACTCTTG
This sequence comes from Malania oleifera, assembly GCF_029873635.1. NCBI lineage: Eukaryota > Viridiplantae > Streptophyta > Magnoliopsida > Santalales > Ximeniaceae > Malania > Malania oleifera. The sequence continues at coordinate 61,923,451 of NC_080417.1, read as the reverse complement.
TTTCCTTCAAGGGTTTCTTAAAGTTTTTTTTTCCATAAAACCGTGGAGTTATACACCCATGTTGAGGCTTTTGATTGTTCTCCAAGTCTTAAACAAAGATTTCAAGTCGAGTTTGTCGTTCTCCTTCCAAAATTCCACAATATTTTTTAAATTTTTATGAAATGAGAATCATTTCATGATGGTCACCCTATAAAGAGGTTTGAGGGTGTAAGAATGATTTTTCAAGTATAATCATGTTTTCTTATTCTATATTTCATAGAGGGTTCATTGGAAAATATAATGATTTTCAATGGAGGTTTCAAGATAATCAAGGATTTATATAATTTTTCAACAATGATTTTGTAAAATGATCATCATTTTGATTGCTTTTCAAAGTTATTTTTTAAAATGATTTTCGAATTACAAATGGCTTGATTCCTCTTTTGAGGATATGTTGGCAATCTACTTTTGTAGATTCAACTATAACAAGCAAAACTTCAAATTCCCATTGCATTTTATTTATTTAGTGTGTTTTATGGATATTTATTTATATGTTATGTGTTCTTGGTTGTGCTTTGATTTGACATCGAAGTAGTAGGACTTCATGAGGCCTAGACCTCTGCATAAGTTTTATGAAAGCCTTTTCAAAAGAGGTTATATATTTTTCGAAAGATAAACCATTTTCAAGGGTTGTACACACACACACACAAAAGGTAAGCATGATAACCATTCAAGGGAATGGGCGTTTCATGGTTCTAACCCTTTTAATTTTCAAGAATAGGATTTCAAAGTGTTACCTTCCCTACGCACAATTCTACTTCTAAACCTAATCTTTTTAAAAATGGTTTTCCTTTATTTTGCCTTTTAAAAAAAATAAAATTAAGTGGTGACTCTATTTTCAAAGATAAAAAGGATAAGTTGGATGTATCAATGGTTTGATACCCTAACTTGTTTGATTTCAAAATGGTCACCAAATGTTGGCAATCCTAATGAGTCTTAAAAACCCAATGTCGACAACATCATTATCTATTGTTGAGCCCAATTGAACTTATACATATATTTCTTGATTACCCATTAAAGGTTCACCCATCACACTAGGGCAGTTTTGAGGGTGTTCGTGAAAAGAAAAGGCAAAATGAAATAAAGATATGAAAAGGAAAAAGGAATTGAAAGTGAAAAGAAAATGATGAAATGCACAAAAGCAAAAGAAAATGAAGCCTATAATGTGAAAAAGCAATGGAAAAAGCAAGTGCCATGTGGCGAGTTAAGGAAAGCAAATTCTAAAAACCTTCTCAAAGGTGATCACTTGACAGTTTTGAAACCCTTATTAATACTAACTTTTGAGCCTTATAATCCATTTCTTCTTTAGCTTGTAAACCTTAGCCTACATTATAGTTTTAATAGAAATCGTAACTAAATTGTTCCATTGGTTTTTAACAAAGTTGAATTTCATAAAATAGGATAGTGAGTCTTGAACTACGTTATGACTTAATCCCGAAATGGGTATGTAGGCCGCTTATCGATTTACTACAACAATTTTGGTCAATTCCACCAAAAGTGAAATGAAAATAAGAGTTCTTGCATCATTTAGGGCAAGGGCACTACAAATCTTAAACCTAGTTTCCCATCTTTCGTAAATCCCAAAACCTAGCCAACATTTCATCCATGTCATCAAAACCACCTCAAGGTCCAAAAATAGTAGTACTAAGGAAATCTTAATAATAATAATAATAATAATAATAATAATAATAATAATAATAATAATAATAATAATAATAAAAGAAAAAAACATAGGTTGATGAAAGCAAGCTAAAATTTCACCAAGTCAACTAGAATACATGACTTGGACATTTTCTCTAATGTTCTACCATGTCAAGAGGGGGCTACTTATTTGGTGGTATAATGAGGAGTTGATTCCGACCCGAGATAACATAAGTAATTAGTTAAACCTGGTGTCTGAAATTTTGGAACAGGGAAACCAATTAGTGATTGCTAATATGGGGTTGGATCTAGAGCAATTTTAGTTGGTGCATGAGAATGAGAGAAGATTACATGGGTTGGCTTCTAATAAAGGCTATGATTCGGAAGGTAATTTATCTCAATGCATAATTCCATTGTTAAAAGCTTCCAGTAATGGAGTGAGGTAGTCCCAACGGGTTATTACCCATCATGGATGACTTAATTAATGAGGACAAAAATGATGGTGTGGGACATGCATGGTATAGGCACGTCAAAAAAATGCTTAAGGAATTTGGTTAGGAAATATTCTATATCGAAATAGTTTATGTAGGAGGATTCTATGCTTCATTTCGCACAATTTTTGGATTTTCCTTACTATTGTTCGCATGAAGCAATGGGAGGTAAAGTGTGGGTAATGTGGAATGAGCATGATGATTTTGAAGTAGTGAGTATAACGAATCAAATGATTGCAGGATGGGTGGTCTTAAATGGGATAAAAGTGTTTGTCACCTTTGTATATGTGAAATGCTCTTTTTATGAATGTAGGGGTTTTTGGACTGATTTGGAAGCTTTACAAGTAGAGTTGAATCCTTGGCTTATTGTGGGGGGACTTTAGCATTACACGAGAGAACATGGAAAGAATTGAGGGGCAGCCTAGACATTTGGCTGCCATGGAGGAGTTTAATAGTTGTTTGAACAACTGTGGAGTTATTGATTTAAAGTTCTATGGTGGGTGTATGTCTTGGTTTAATAGGCATGATGGCCTGACTAGGACATGAGCGAAGCTTGACCGGGCTCTTGTGAATGTGTCATTCATCAATATGTTTCAAATTGCTAGGTTGGAATACTAAGCGAGGAAGACGTCGAATCACAAACATATGTTGATACATTTCTCAAATACTTCGACTAGATATGGGCCACCTCCTTTTAGGCATCAAAACACGTGGAGTTCCCATGAAAATTTCCTTTTTTTTATGAAACAGGTTTGGATGGAACCATTTCATGTTTCAGGCATGTGTAAGTTGGTTTCTAAGCTCAAAAAGGCTAAAGTTGCATTAAAGAGGTGGAATGTAGAGGTGTTTGGCCAGGTAGACGTTACTATCAAGGAGTTAAAGAATCAAATGATAGACCTAGAGGAGCAGTTACAAAGAGAATATAATCAGGAGGTAGAGATGGAGTTCCTAGTTACAAAATTTGAATTGGATTATTAGGAAAAAAGTTGTGTTTCTCAACTTGTGAAGTAGTGATGGTTGGTGGAGGGTGATCTAAATTCCAAGTTTTTTCATGTGGTTGTTAATCAAAAATGGAATTCTTTGATGATTGACTTTATGGTCTTGGAGGATGATACTGCTCTAGCCCCTGAGGAGATTCATGAAGGTGCAGTCAAGCATTTTCAACATTTTCTTTCTGAATAGTCTACTAGAGGATTGTCTAATTTGAGTCAGCTTATTTCTATGGAGATCTTTGTTGAAGAAAATGAGTGTTTTATAAAAGAACCTATGGAAATGGAGCTAAAAACGACAGTATATTATATCCCAAAAGATAGTAGTCCAAGACTCAATGGTTTTGGTTTGAGATTTTACAAATTTTGCTGGAACTTTGTTAAAGAGGATTTGTTGGAAGCTACCAAGGAATTTTTCAGTGCAGCGTCTCTCCCTAGATTTTTCACTTCTTTTTATTTTTTTCTTATCCCTAAGGTAAAGGATCCAAGAAGCTTTGAAAATTTTAGACCAATTGGCTCGTGTTCTGTCGCCTACAAATTTTTTTCAAAGATTATTATAGGTCGATTGTCGCGCTGCCTAAATAGAATTATCTCTCTCAAGCAAGGAGCTTTTCTCCATGGTAGAAGTATCTTTGAAAGTATTACTCTAGCACAGGAAATGGTTCACTCAACCAACAGAAAGTGCCAAGGGGGAAGTGTAGTATTGAAAGTGGATATGACTAAGGCTTATGATCAGGTTCATTAGATTTTTTTTGATTTGGGTCTTGTGCTGGCTTCTCTAGTCAAGTTTCCAACCTAATAGCAGAATGTGTTAAGACCCCATGGTTTTCAATAATGATGCATCGTACATATAGTGGTTTTTTCATGTCTCAACAAGGCCTTTGGCAAGATGATCCACTATCTTCATATTTATTTATTTTTATGGAAGAGATCCTTTCTAGACTATTAAAAAAACTTGAGGAAGGCAGGATGGGAAATTTTTATCATCTAAGGGGAACTTCATTAATTCCTTATTTATTATATGCGGATGACTTGCTTGAGTTTTCTAATAGAGAAAGGAGATCTTTGAAGATGCTTTTGAACATGTTGGATTTGTATGAAAGTTGGTTAGGCCAATTAATTTCAAGTAAAAATCAACTCTCTTCTTGTCCAACAAGATCAACATTTTCAGAAGAAAAGGGCTATTTCGATTGACAGGTTTTGCGTAAGGAAAATGTTAATTTAGGTGTAATCCCAAGAGGGGGTGAATTGGGTATTTAAAAATATTTTAGTATGTCAATCCTCAATTGAAAACCTAACCACATATCCAAAAATTTGGATATACACCGATTTTAGTATTATGCAACTAAATTGATTTAATTAGTAGATATCTTAATTAATTCAGTATTACCCAATTATTCTCACGTACTTTAGAACATGCACAGCAGATATAATATGAATATAAATGCAGAAATAGCGAGAGAGAGAGAGAGAGAGAGAGAGAGAGAGAGAGAGAGAGAGAGAGAGCGTAGACACTGAATTTTTATCGAGATTCAGCTGAACCCGGCCGACGTTCTCGTCTTGGGAAAAACCTCCAAGGATTCTACTAATCTGCTCCTTAAACCCGGGCGGAGCTTCCCATTTCAAACCCGCTACTTACAAGAGGCACAACTTCCTCCTACTCCACTGCTTACAAGAGGCATAACTTCCTCCTACTCCGCTACTTAGAAGACATACAACTTCATCCTACTCTGCTGCTTACAAGAGGCATAACTTCCTCCTTCCCCGGATCAAAACCCGAACCATCAATACAATAGATTGATAAAATTCCTAAACACTCAGATGCTTCTCAACAAGCTAATGAGTACAATAAAATTCTAATATATACTCACAGGATGTAATCATAAAGCTCAATGAATGTATGTGATGATTTCAATAATAATCAAATATATGATCTTTGTATATAAAAATATGTATGAGGAGTTTTTTCAAAGATCTACACCCAATGCAATATATCTCCCAAAATTGATTTTTCAAATAATATGTGTTGGAGATCTAGGGTTTTCTCAAATAACTTTTGGCACAAATAAAAGAATATTAAATCTTCAATAAAAATGATATCAAGAATGCTTCAAAGATTTAAAGTCCTAGAATGAACTTCTCACAGAAACAAAAATATTAAACTTCGGGTTCTTGCTCTCTTAATAAAATATAAAATAAAAATATAAGAGAAGAAAAACTTTTACAATGAAGATTAAGTGCCAAAATATAAAATCTTGTATACCAAAGCTCAATATCAAACATACTTAGCAAAATGTGTGCATGAATGCCCTTAAACAATTGAGAGAATGCCCAAAAGGTGTTTTAACTTGATAGAGTGTAGGTAAAATAGCTTTCAAAAGTATGCTCAAAGTGAACTCCCCTTGTCTTGTTACCTCTCCTAGGGTTTTGGGTTAGTGTATATATGAAATCTCATCATCTAAACAATTTCTGGTCGTTGGATCATTTAAAACATCATATTTACGTCTCTATTCGCGCTAAAATACCATTCTGTGTTGCGACATTCGTCGACGAGAGCACGCATTCATCGACGAGTGTACAAAACTTGTCTGAACTTTTTGGGCTCTCGGTATTTTTTTGTCGATGAGACAACACTGTTCATCGCCGAGTGGCCTTTATGCGTTCGTCAACGAGGCCATGGGGTTCATTGATGAGGCCTTTAAAATTTGCCTCTAAATATTCATTCAACCTAGAACTAATGTAAATGAATCTTTCATGAAATGCATGAGTCTTGAGGTCTGTTGAGGGTAAATTTGAGCTTTGAATTATGTCTTATGAAATATGTAAACACAAGTGAGACTAAACACACATTACAATTGAAAATCTGAGGTGTCTTTATCCTTTTGCTCTTTTACCATGGAATATGTCAAGTCGTATGCGCTTCAAATTCCTCATGGCTTCCATAGCATTCGTACCATCCGTGCATGCTAAATAATGATCTTGTTAAAAGACTCAATGCATAGATGAGATAATTGTGTTTTTTCATTATCAAAACAAGATCAAACTCAAAAAATCAACAATCTCTCCCTTTTTAATGATGACAAACACAAGAGCAAAATGCAATAAAATTCTAATATATCCAGAGAGAAGACACAGAGATATTTCAAGTTAAGAATTTTAAGTTCGGCTAGATTTAGCAATAAAGCATATGCACATTAATCCTCGCCCCTTAAAAATCCTTTCTCCCTAAACACAAGGAGTATATTATTTTGCTCATTAATCCTCTCCCCCTTTTGGCATCAGAAAAAAGGTTAAGTTAAGTGTAAGAACAAAAATTCTTAGCTTTAAAAAGGATTACTCCCCCGTTTTGAAACCATTTTTATTCTAGCTCAGAAAAACTCTTCCCCTTTTTGAAAAAAAAAAAGCATTCCCTTTTTATTTTTCATTTATGCTCATACACATTGTATACTATGCAAGTTTAAAAAATCTTTCCCCCTTTTGATCTCAAAAAAAATTTTCTTTCCCCCTTTAGATCTCAAAAAAAATTTTGCTCTAGTACATATCTCTCACCTTTTGGATTTTCAAAAAAAATTGTGCTCTAAATTTTATTTTATTTTATTTTACTTTAAGTACATTCCAAAAAGAATTATAACCAGAAAGACTAACCATACAAATCCTAATTATATTAATGCATTTTAAAACAAGATCATATGGTTAACTCAAGGAACTTGTGGTAAATCAATATATTTTTCATTTAGAGTATTCAATAAGATCATCATAATTGAGTGCATGCCATAAAAATTTCAATGCACATCTAAGAAAAAAATATTGGTGAGCATAATAAGATAGGAAATAATTTTTAGATGCTCCCCCTATGAGTTTGAAGACTTGCTTAGATGAAATGAAATGTTTATACTTATCAAAGATTAATTTTACTAATATTTCCAAGCCTTATAAACAATCATTTATAGAATAACTTAGACCAACTATAGCGATACCATGATGCACATGAGTTTTTTATGCTCTTTCTCTAGGAATGGAGCTCAACTCCCCTAAATATTTTCAAGCATACAAAAAATTTAGTATAGTATAGTTTAAAAAAAAAAAAAAAAAAACTCATGTGGTTAACAAGTTGCATCTAGTATGCACAAAAGAATTTACACATACCATTCATTATTTGATATTAAATGCAAATACAAAATATGATACCTAATGTGATTATGCTTATTTTTCAGAGTTATAGTATTTTCAAGTTAATTTGCTCTCCCTCAGTTATGCACTTATCATCGTCTTATGTCTTTTTCTTTTAATCATTCTTCACCAGTTTAGCCGAGTGTTCTAAGATTTTCAATGATTTATACTTGGCTTTACCTGCTTTGGCTTGGAGGACCAAAAAGTCAAACAATTCTTCTTTAGGATCATAAACCTATATTGCTTCTTTTCCTATGGATCTCAACACATAGGTTTCCTAGTCATTTGCATTTTCATATAGATTGAAACCTACTGCAAATAACTTAGCCATTTGACATATTCAAAAGCTTCTAATAGATTTGATTTGAGATTTGAGAGCTTGTGAAGTGAGATTGGACAAATACTCTTAACAATTAAATTATCATTAATTAAATTCAGAAGAAAATTCATTATGAGTGAACAGTATTCAAAATATTTCGTGAAAGCGAATATACCTAACTACTTAGGAAAAGAGCAATTTTGGAGAATATTAATTCTTGAATATTGCTCTTTGGATATTTCTGATAATCCCACCATTGGATGGTACCTTATAAGTATGTCTTCAATTTTAAGCAAGGGTACGAGCCTAGGATAGATGAATCTTTACCGGATATGAAGGTGATATGGTAAAGATTTCTTTAGAAGAGATAGCTCTAGGGTAAATCAATATTAGGAAATTTTATATTTTAGCACAAAGGGAATATTTATTAAAATGTCTTGATAATCCATTTGGATCTCTTAGAGAATTCCGCTAATTTGATTATAACAGGATATCTTTTTATAAGAACTTGATAGATATAGAATTTATGATTTAGCAGTACTTAATCCTAGAGTGATGACTTATTTTTTATCAAAGCTTTTTATATTTAGAGATGAGTTTAGGGATAAATGAAATATAACAAGATGAATATCCTAGAACTCGAATTTGTGCAATGGACAACTACGCTTAGGATTTTAATCATGGATTAAGCATTAAGAATTATCTACCAGGCACAGTTACCTTGTCCATTTGGAAGTGAATTTCATAGAGCATGCTTCTGAGATTTTCTTGAAGATGAGATTTATGTTTTTCATTTCATAGAGCAAGGTTTCTGATATTTTAGATAGTTATTCTCTCAACCTTCACTTTGAATAAATCAAGGTTTGCATGCTATCCAATATTTTAAACATTTTACCCAATCATTATGATGTAAAAGCATTAGGTAGTCAGATTGGATATATTACTTAAAGGAATCATATTGACTTAACTTTCTTGTAGAATTCTTAGTATAATAATAGTGTAGTAAATACATGTACTAAGATTTTACATTTTAAGCATATACTATTCCCCAAGCCTTTTAGTCATCATGACCCCTTTTTATTTATGTGGCTGACTCCACTAGATTCTCAATCCTAAAGTCTAAGGAGGAGTTTTTGGAGTTTGTTTTTGGTACCCTTTTTTCCTTAACTCTCTAGACCTATTTGGGTTTCACACCTTTCCTTTTAAATGGACAATCAAATTTAATGTGCCATTTATTTTTACATAGTACGCAGGTGGTGTGAACATAAAGACTGAAAGAGGTACTAGCATAGAATTTTGATACTTTAACAAAGTACCCCATGTATAGGTTATTTCTTCTCCTATTTTCAATTCCATTATGTTGGTCTTACAAGGCTTAAAATCTTATTTTGATTATAACAAATCAAAGGAACTTAACATATTTGATTAAGTGATAATATTTCAGGACTCAAGTATGAGAATATAAAGTCAAGTGCTCACAAGGATCATTGAAAACTTATACTCCAAAGAAAGATGATCAAATAAAGCTTAAAAGGTATGGATTCAAAGATGGTCTAATAAAACTTGAAGATCACGAAAGCATGAAATTTAAAGAGAACTTGCTAAGAGCTTAAAATATATTGAAGCTCAAAGACAAGATGGAGTCAAAGAAAGACAAGCATGAAGACTTAAGTGCTTAGAATGTCAAAGTCTTAGAAGTCTTTATATAAGTACTTCATTTGATTTCAATCTAGATACATGAAACTCTTAGGGTAATTACTTGGATGATACCTTTTAAAATACTTAGAAAATATTTTTATAAGGTCACAAATTATTTTAGAAAGGTTAAAATTATTTTTGGAATGAAAAGTACCAAAATAGGATTTTCCAAATTCTGTTATTTTTTTCTATATCTGTATTGATAAGCATATTTCTCTATCAAACACTCATTATCTTAAAAGGTATTCAACATTAAAGTTATGGGATTTTATCTTCATTTTCTGCTGATACTAAGAACGTCTAATTTGAAGTTATATAGAAAATGTTATGATCAAAATACGGAAGGGTGGTCGAAATTGACAACACCTCAACCAACTGACCAAGATGAACTGGGTTTTGTTAGCCAACTAACTGGTTAGCCGACTGACCAACTAACTGACCCTACGGGAATTTAAATTTTGAACTTCAATGGGAAAATTCTAAAAATTAGTTTTTCAAATCTAAACGTTATAAAAACTTGGGGACACTCCAAGCAACTTGGGAAACAAGGAAACTCACTCAAAAAACTCTATAAATACATGGTTTTGCAAATCAAATTATACCAAGCAATTGAAAATCAATTCTTAAAGCTGAAAATCTCATACTCTTAAAGCTCTCATGCTTCATCATTGCATATCTGAATTGCTGAGATTTTCTGGAGGCAACTGATCAATCATTCTCTATGTTTCCGAATTGTTGATTCTCATCTAAAAGGAAACTTGGAGAAAGCTCTTTTTGAGCTTCAATTGTATTTCATATTGATATCTTGATTGAAGTATATGGTATTTGGAATTTTACTAATCCACCCTATCCAAGGGTAATTCTTTGTACATAGATAATTGATCTTGTTCTTGTAGATTTGAGGATTCAAGGATTGCTTGGATCGTTGCCCAAGCGTGGGGTATCGCTTGGAGAGGCATTGCTCTAACCTAATGAAGGAGTGTTTAAGCGTGGGGTATCGCTTGTAAGGTTTTATTCCTCCTAGAAAGGAACTGGTATAGTGGAATCCTTTGGCGGTATTGGCCAAAGGCAAGGACATAGGCTGAGAATAAGCCGAACCTCGTAAAAACTCTAGTGTCACTCTCTTTCCCTTGCTCTTTTTTTCAGCATAGATTAATTGCGTGGATGATTTATATTTCTTAATCATAAAAAACTACGTGGATTAGATTTTAAATAGTTAAATTTTAATTTGTTTTGGGATTACGGAAATCGAAAGGGAGTCCGTTGGTTGATCAATAATTTGTGGAAACCTTAAAGGAGTACGTTGATTACTTAACAACCCAAAACCTATTAATGGAAGGTTTATTTGAAATTTGAATTTTAAGAAGAGTGTGGATGTTATATTAATTATCATAAAGAAAGATCAAATTCATTCTTTGCAGGGCTTGAATCAAATTTCATATACACAGGGCTACAAAGGCTAAAACTTATCTAAGAGCAAAAGCTCATATATTGATTGAATATATTGTGGTTGAATGGTTTAAAGTTTGATATTGATTAGGGTGTGTTGATATTTCAAAGTTGTGGTTAAGATAACTAAGTATTAAAGGTTAAATTAATCTTGATAGTACTGCAGTGCATATATTGACTTATGCTTGGTAAATTAATTGTTTGATTGGGTGATTAAGTTTTAATAAATTTTTTTTTGGTTTGATGATTGAATAAGTAAGTAAACACTTTTCTATGTGATTGTTAAATCAACAATAGGTTAAGAATCTTAAAATGAATTAAAGAAAATTTAAATAACCCAATTCATCCCCTCTCTTGGGACTACACCTTAGTTTTCACATTATAACCTATACTTTCTTTATATAAGGTCATCTTTTGTAAACCTAGAAGCTTGTCTAAGTTTTCTTTGCCTCTAGTAAGTGTATGGATGATCTTAGCTTGGTCCTCAATTTTTCTTTCTAGGCCTTGAGTCTTTGAATCTTTTAAACCCTTGCAAACACCTTGTAGTTTTGTGAGTTTTTTGGACATTGTGTTTTCTCTACACTCAAGTTCTAAAATAAAAATATTCTTTTTATCATCACTCGAAATCCTGGATCTTAACTCTTTCAGCTCTTTTGCCATCATATGATTCATGTTTTCTAATCTCATGATTTTCAAATCCTTTTCTTTTTCAACATTAATTTTTTTATTTTAATTCTTTCAATGATGCCTCATTTTTGTTTACTAATCTCTTAATTTCTAATTCCTTTTCAACCTTTTCTTTTTCCTAAGAAGTATGAGGCTCTCTAAAATCTTCTAACTTTTTTGCTACGTCTTTATTTTCATTTTCCAACATTGTTTTCCTTTTAGACATCTTTGTTAAAATTTTATGAGCTTTAACAAATCCTTTTTGTAATTCCTCCTAAGAAGGCATGTTATCATTATCAGATTCATCATAGGATTCCTTACTAGAATTATCACAATACGTATCACAAGATTTATCACAATCATTGCATGAATCATTTTAAGAATCAATATAAGAAGTAGAAGGAGTAGAGTGTACCTCTTCATCGAGTAATGCAACTAAGCTACAATTTTCCACTACCTGATCATTTAAGCATGAACCTTCCCAAGTGGTGGACTTTTTTTCTTTGGTCTCTCCAAATCTCTTATCGAGTTTGTCCCATATCTTTTTAGCACTTTGACACGACTTGATTTCATGAAAGACATTAGTATCTAAAGCAAGAAATAGAATACTCATGGCACTGAAATTTACTTGCATTAATTCCATGTCATTTTTATTCAACTTATTTTCTAATTTTTGAATTTCAACATTATTGACAATTTTCATGGGCACAAAATTCCCTTGAGCAATTACTCTCCAAGTCCTCCAATCCATTGATTTGATAAAAAAAAAAAGTCATTCTTAGTTTCCAATCAACAAAATTTTCACCATAAAACATTGGATGGCTTGTAGAGAATTTTCCCTTATAAAACGAGGATACCCCAACATAAGCCATCGTAATCTTTTACAAAAACAGTTAAGTCTATGTAAACTTGGCTCTAATACCAATTGTTAATTTAGGTGCAATCCCAAGAGGGGGATGAATTGGGTATTTAAAATTATTTTGGTATTTCAATCCTCAATTGAAAACCCAATCATACATCCACAAATTTGGATATACACTGATTTTAATATTATGCAACTAAATTGATTTAATTAGTGGATATCACAATTAATTCAGTATTACCCAATTATTCTCACATATTTTAGATATTCATATATACCAACATTTAAAACATGCATAGTAGATATAATATGAATATAAATGTGGAAATATAAAGAGAGAGAGAGAGAGAGAGAGAGAGAGAGAGAGAGCACAGACATCGAATTTTTAACAAGGTTCAGCCAAATCCAACCTACGTCCTCACCTTGGGCAAAACCACCAAGGATTCTACTAATCTGCTCCTTAAACTTGGGCAAAGCTTCCCGTTACAAACCCGTTACTTACAAAAGGCACAGCTTCCTCCTACTCCGCTACTTACAAGAGGCACAACTTCCTCCTACTACACTACTTACAAGAGGTACAACTTCCTCCTACTCCGCTGCTTACAAGAGGCGTAACTTCCTCCTTCCCTAGTTCACAACCCAAACGGTCAATACAATAGATTGATAAAATTCCTAAACACTCATATGCTTCTCAACAAGCTAATGAGTACAATATAATCCTAATACATACTCACAGGATATAATCATGAAGCTCAATGCATGTACGTGATGATTTCAATAATAATCAAATATATGATCTTTGTATATAAAAATATGTATGATGAGTTTTCTCAAAGATCTACACCCAATGCAATATATCTCCAAAATTTGATTTTCAAATAATATGAGTTGGAGATCTAGGGTTTTCTCAAATAACTTTTGGAACGAATAAAAGAAAATTAAATCTTTGAATAAAAATAATATGAAGAATGCTTTAAAGACTTAAAGTCCTAGAATGAACTTCTCACACAAAAAAAAAAATATAAAATTTAATATTCTTGCTCTCTTAATAAAAAATTAAATAAAAATATAAGAGAAGAAAAACTTTTACAATGAAGATTAAGTGCCAAAATATAAAACCTTGTATACCAAACCTCAATATCAAACTTGCTTAGAAAAATGTGTGCGTGAATGCCCTTGAACAGCTGAAAGAATACCCAAGAGATGTTTTAACTTGATAGAGTGTAGGCAAAATATGCAAAGGCTTTCAAAAGTATGCTCAAAGTGAACTCCCTTTATCTTGTTATCTCTCCTAGGGTTTTGGGTTAGTGTATATAAGCAATCTCACCATCTAAACAATTTTTGGCCATTGGATCATTTAAAACATCATATTTACGTTTGTGTCCGCGTTGAAACGTCATTCTGCGCCGCGACATTCGTTGACGAGAGCATGCATTCGTCAACGAGTGTACAACACCCGTTCGTCGACGAGAACTTGAGTTCATCAACGAGAGACATGTCAGAACTTTTTGGGCTCTTGGTATTTTTTCGTCAACGAGATAACACTGTTCATCGCCGAGTGGCCTTCATGCGTTCGTCGATGAGGCCATGGGGTTCGTCGACAATACCTCTAAAATTTTCTTGTAAAAATACGTTCATCCTAGAACTAATGTAAATGAATCTTTCATGAAATGCATGAGTCCTAAGGTCTGTCTAGGGTAAATTTGAGTTTCGAATTATATCTTATGAAATATGTAAATACAAGAAAGACTAAACACACATTACAACTGAAAATCTGAAGTGTCTTCATTCTTTTGCTCTTTTAATTTCATGGAATATTTCAGGTCGTATGCGCTTCAAATTTTTCATGGCTTCCATAGCATTCATACCATCCGTGCGTGCTAAATAATGATCCTCCTTAAAGACTCAATGCATAGATGAGATAATTGTATTTTGTCGTTATCAAAACAAGATCGGACTCAAAAAGTCAACACAAAAATTTTCAACTATGTACCTTGGGCACCATTGATTCCTAAACACCTTATTGCTAGAATACTTGAACCTTTGGTCTCAAAAATTTGAAATAATGTGACAAGTTGGAAGATGAGGTTGCTATCTCAAGGAGGTCGTCTCGTGCTTATTTGACATGTTTTATCATGCATGATGACCCATACGCTAGCAGTTCTTTCTGTCCCTTTGGTGGTGATCATAAATATAAATTCCATTCTCTCTTCTTTTCTTTTTTTTGGTGGGGGGGGGGGGTGGGGAGAGTAATGGTAGGGCAAAAATGAAATGGTGTGCTTGGTCAAAGGTTTGTAAACTCTTAGATGAACGAGTGTTGGCGTAAGGGATTTAATAACGTTCAAAGATATTTTCACATGAAGTTTTCTTTGAGACTTATGACGTTAGGGACTCATTTTTTCTAAGGCTAAATATGTTAAATCATGTCACATGGCTTCAACTATACTCCTACAAGGTCTCGGTTTTGGAAGACAATCTTGAAGGTATTTCTACAAGTATATAAAAATGTTTATGTGAAGGTTATAGAAGGAAAATCTTCTTTTTGGTTTGATAAGTGATTGATCAATGGTCCCCTTGTTGAGTCTTCTCACATAATCCAACATCCTAAGTTAAAGATTCAAAACTACTAGGAGTTTGAGAATTAGGAAATCAATGTGCTGAAAGAATTGGTAGGGGTCCCCAAATTGTACGAGATTTTGATGACGTCTATAAAACACAAAGCGGGACATGATGTGTTAATTTGGAAGCCTTCCATAAATGGAAAGTTTTCAACCACCTCGGCATGGGAGGCGATAAGAATTAAAAGAGAGTAGTGCCTGTAGATGAAGTGGGTCTAGCACAAACTACTTCCTAAGAATGTATCGATGTGTATGTGGAAAGTCATGTTCCAATATCTACCTGTAGATGAGAGAGTGTGGAAACTGGGATTTCATATGGTCTCATCTTGCAACTACTACGTGAATAAAAAAGAGGAGTCGCTGAATCATGTTCTGAGTACGAGATCCATCGCAAGTATGGTATGAAAGAGTGCAGCTTCTGTCTTGGGAATTCTAAATTTTGATGATCAACCATGGAGGGTGAAAATTATTAGATGGTTCAGATGTGACAAAAAAATTAACTCAAAAAGGTACGATTATCAGTTTGTTACCTACTGTAATTTTTGGAGACTATGGCTCAGACATTGTAAAGCCCGCATGGAAGATAAGAAAAGTAGAAAAAACTCTGGGTGATTCCTAGGACTTCTACGACTTCTTTAGTTATCTTTTGATTTGTTTTCTTCAAAACTAAGTTACTATTCATTGAAATGGAAAGAATAAGAAATAGAATGACTCATTGGAAAAAATGGAATATTGAATTTTCATTACTTTCCATAGGTTATTTATCAAAATTAACATATTTCAATTTAGGAAGGGTGGACCAACCAAAATTTAATGGATGGGTAATATCTCACTAAAACACCCTCACATGTTAAAATAATCTAATGATGAACATAAGGGTCATGTCTTCTATAAGTCTTTGAGAATCTTGAGCTAAGGAGGATAATTTCTATCTTGCGTGGGACAGTCCAATATTTTCATGGCTAGTAAATCTTTTAAAAAGGAAAGTGTTGAAGTTTTGATGGTTAATTTCAAAGGTAATCTTAAGCAAAGTAGGTATAGTTCATAGGACTAGTGTGTAGGGATTGTTAATACATTTCCCTTATATAATCAAACTCTCGAAGTTGACTCTAATCGCTCAGACTATGACTATTAGTTCATTTGCCACAAGTTAACTTTTTTTTTTTTTACTTTTTATTTTAATTTATTTTATTTATTTATTTATTTATTTATTTTCTAACTAGAGAAGGGCGACACCTTCATTTATTTATTGATATACCCTCATTTTCGGCAAAGGAATTTCGTGGTTACAAGATGAGTATTGGGAGATTACAGATAAAAAGACATTAAAGGCCTCCCATAAACAATATCAATAACCAACCAAAAAAGGACTACAAATCCAATCAAAGTTAAATAAGAAACAAATCTAAACAGACCTAACAAAAAAAAAACGTAATAAAATAAACTAAAATAAAATAAAATAAATTCAACAAGCCAAATAAAAATTGAGAGGATGAACTAATGATGAAGGAAAATGAGGTCCAACTTATCTATCTAAATGATACCTTTCAGAGAACATGGTAAAAAATGTTGTTCTTCGTAGACGAACAAAACTACATATCTAAGTAGATAAAAAATTAGTAGTGATTCATGGAACCCAAAAGAGCAAATAAAGCCTAAAAAAATCATATATAAATCGTTGTTCTCGTTGAGGCATCTGATCCTCGTTTCACATGCATTGAGAATCTGCCCAATAGCTAAGCTTGACCATTCAACTGTTAGCATGACTCAGTTGTCTAGTTTGCTTATTTCTTAATGGATTATAGAATTATCTTGGTCTCGAGCAATCTAGTTTGATAAAAACCATTCATCAGATTTAAATAAATAATTCATTGGATTTAAACAACTTGGTAATTATTTTATGTCGACTCAATTATTTTTTATTTGAAGAATTTAACAATGATTACTATGCTTACTTTGCCTAGTCTAGTGGTAATTTTTATCCCATTTTGGCTTAATTGCCCAGCCCAACATTTGCTCACCATTATGATAACTTAGACCAAGTACAAAGGCACTCATACCAAAGTAATCCATTACACCATATAGTTTGGTTCTTCACTAACTTTGAGTTTCACATAGCTATGTTTGGAAGATGTTGGTGTGTGTCCAGTCCCACATCGCCTCTATGGGCAATTCCAAGCCAGTATACGATTCTCTTAGTTCTTTCTCCTTATCACTTAAGTTTTGAGGATGATCTCTCTAACTTAGTATTAGAGCTGGGCCTTGGGCTACTTGGCTCTTCCCTGCGTTGGACTCCTCCTCACCTCATTTCCCCTCATGGGCTCGAGGGTGGAGTGTTGGTGTGTGTCCAGCCCCACATCACCTCTGTGGCCAGTCCCAAGCTAATATAAGATCATTTAGCTCTCTCTTTATCACTTAGGTTTTGAAAATGAGCTCTCTAACTGAAAACAAGCCAAAATAATTTAAATAAGTGTTCGAAAGGATAAAAAAGGCCTTGAGAGGACCGGAGGAAAGTCTTGTAAGGATCATAACTATTATAACTTTAGCCTAACTTAGGACTTTCAGTGCCTATTGACACTCCATATTGAACACTTGAAACAGATGTTTGCTTTTAGAAGCTACAATTCTTAACTAACAAATGGACCACCTTGGCTCCATAAAATTTGATTGAACTTATGTGTTTTACAGAACCTGTTCAATCATTTAGAAAGAAAATAAATGAAAGAAAAAGGAGGAAATAGTACTTCTCTTGCCCATGCCAAAAGTGGAGGGCTTTTATTGGAGCCAAACTAGCCTTCTTATTGTGCTAAAACATATGGCACCAATTAGAGGACACGCTTCCTTTCTAAGGAAAATTGAGGTCTCAATAACTTTTGTTTCAACAGTATGAAAGCTATGATTAATCTACTTTTGCACAAACTCAATTGGGGATAGGCAAAAGTATAAAGAGGTATTTTCCTAAATACAACTTTTAGGGACATATATAATTGTTATGCTGAAGCATTAAAAAAGCAACGTGCATACACCAAATTCCAATGGTTCTTAATTTAATCTATTTTCAAAGTGAATTCATGGTAAATTTTATCATTACAATAATCATAAAGATTTGAACACAGTATAGGTATGAGTACACAGTTAATATGGACCTTTGGTTTGTTTCTTGAAGATGCCACGTCCATATGTGTTAGCGAACATATCAATAAGGAGGGGAAATTCTAGCATTGCGAAAAGGGTAATTGGTATAACAGCAAGAACAATAATTGGAATGGAAACCCAAGTCAACCGTTCATGGAGGATGATAAAAAGTGCACAGCCGAAGGCCACCATCATGGACACTATTGAGAAGAAAAGCGAGGAAAGGCCAATTACCAATTTCGTGGGCAAGCGCTTGAGGAAATCTTCTTCGGCATACCGTGAAGTAAGGATTCCGAGGAACATCAGAACTGAAGTAGAAGACGAGAACAATGACAGTGCATTTGACACTATAAAGACCATGAACGCGTCATACCCTAAGAATATAGGGATGCCATCATTGTTGGTACCACCTGGAAGTGTGAATGTTGTTGTAAACATAACAGCTGCAATGAGAGTGGCCACCACCATGCTTGATGCTGCAGTGTTTTTCATCCATCTCTCCCCTTCTTTCATCAATGCACTGTGTTCATCGCTAAATAAAGCACCGGGTGTTTTGTTATGGTCATTTCCTTCTTCTTTGTATTTTGGTAGTACCAATCTCTCCACCTCCTAAATTTATTCGATAAAAGTTTGTTACATGAGATCGAAGTGATTATATTTTTTGGATGTGGAACAGAGCATCTAGTAGATTAAAAAAGGGGATATGATTACCTTAAACCATTGTAGCTCTCTCTGCATTTGCATAGCTGCACCAGAGACACGATCAAGTTGAGAAGAAGGAGACAACTTTGCGGCTAGATGTAAGAAATTGTTGGCAAATTTGTCATGTCGACGTGCAATTATGCTCTTTTTGGTACCCAAACCATAAATGAGGCAAAAAATATTTTCTTGGCGCTCAACAATGGCGTTTGCAAAAATTGATCTTCCTTTTTTGTCTTTCCTCCATATTATATCGGGGTTATATTTGATTATTTCAACAATGAACTCAACTATTCCATGCTTGATGGCATCATATATTGCCTGATCTATATCAATCTTTTGCAGTTTTGACTCGCTTAGTTTTGGCAATTCTTTGAAGATGCAAGCTAGGATCTTGAGAGCCTCATCATTTATCAGCTTTCTATCATATATATGCATGATGTCTGGGACTACAAAAGAAAGTCAGTATTTTAAACAAAATAACACTCATAAAAAATGTACAAATATTTCAAGTTACTATTGCATACCCAAGCATTTTACAAGGCTCCAAACAAGTCCACGAGAAAACCCAAGCACTGCAACAAGATACTAACCATATTTATTAAAAAATACTTGGTTTTAAAAATTCATATATTGAATAGTAAATATTTTGGAACAGTATAGTAGGGAGTTAAACAATTGCAGTACCGCATTGCACAAATTTGTACAGCAGAAAATGTGTTCCTGTTAGTTAACATGTATTTTAATTGTTGCAGCTTTTTAGTCTGAAAAAATTATCACACCGCATGGTTTCAACTTGTTGAAATTGTACTAATAGTGGTATCAAGGAGTTTATGGAATGCAAACTAGTAGGACCAGCAAGTGTGACAGAATAAGAGGAAATACGTATATTGGAATTCATAAAATAGATGACGTTAGCTGAAGTTATGGTGAATGTACATATAAAGTTGTAGAAACCCATTGAGCACAAAGCTCATGACCCATATAATTTCTTTTCTATTTTAAAAAAAAAAAAAATTCTTACCACATGCTTCATAGCCTTAATCTGCCCATCCTTTTACATCTTTACTGTGACAGGTACAAAGTTAAAAATCTTTTTTTTTTCCACACAAAGAGTATTATACTTTGAATAAAATAAAACATTGTTGCATCTTGCTTGGGCCCAACTACTATGGCAATTAGCTTCCAAGGATCAAGAATGCCACATTTGTTTAAGCTTCATGAATTTCAAAGGCAAGTAAACAGTTGATTGCATCCCTCAAACTTTAAACCATGCATATACGTGCGATTAAAAAATATATAGAGTTTGAATGATGTCATAAAATTTTGTAGTATTCAAACTGTCTGGCTTGTGTAGTGCATTTGTGCATGTGTGTGGGGAACACCACTTGCCTTGATTGGTTATATTTACTGCTCTGCTTTGTCGCTTTTGAGGAATTGTTTCACCACTTTCTTCATCCTTTTGTATTTGAAAAGAAATTTCACTATCTTTGGAGGCATCCAAAGATGCTAAGTGTGCACCTGCAGAGAAAAAATTTAAATGCATTAACAGTTCAAGTGTCTGAAAGAACATTAATACTGCTGTATGTATGGCTAGATGCTTAGGAATGTTTAGTTACGGTGAGAAGAAAAAGGAAACATATATACACATTTCTTCATCCATGGTCCTGTAACTTTTTGGACAATTTTCAACTTTTGATACTCCTAAATTAATCCCATAGCCTGAAGAAGGTACAGACTTTCCTCATTGGGAGACCTCTACGTCTCAACCAACTAAATTTTTCCTGCCCAGAATGTTTAGAATGCTTTTTAGTTACAAGTGACTGCGAACCTCGTGTTGCTTAAATCTTTTCCTTTCCCTAATGTTATTGAAACCGCTTCATCCAAACTGAACATACAAAACTGTAGCTGTGTCAGACAATAGTGTCGTTGAAACCACTTGGTCCTAGATGATTGCCGAATTCTTTTCCTTTTCTCTTGTGTCATTTTCTCTAGAACAAAACAGAGTATTAAAGAAGTTGATTACAATAACTTCTTTTGCCGCTAGTAATAAGCAAATGGCTGGGCAAATATAATAGTTCATTTCATGGGAGTAATAAATCATAGTTTCTATCAGCAGCTTAGAAATCGAAATTTAAACACAGAAAAGTGCATCTGTTGCAGTGTTCAACTTAGTGCAATTCTATGATTCAGTCCTAAACATTCAGCCTAGCGCACAAAATTTGCAGTAACGAATTTTGAGGGAATGAATGGCCTTTCTTGCTAAAAGTGAAATAGCAGGGATTAGAGGAGATACTTACATGATGAATAAATCCAGCGCTTCCAGAAAACAAGCTTGTTTCCGCTCGGAAATGCTGAGGGTTTCTGAGCCAAAATTCCGACAGTGTAGTTTCCGTAATTATCTTCTGTAACACCCAGCTGAGGGTACTCACGTAGTAGCTTTGAAGCAATATCTATTGAAAGTTAAGCATATGTTCGTATCAGGATCAAACAACTGCATACCCAAGGTCTTTGAGAAACCATCTTGGATGATTTAGATATAAATTCTGGTGACCAATTAAGAAATACTAGTCAGATACATACCGTAGATTTCAGCAGTGATTAGACAGTTAAGAAGCTGGGCACCATTCACACCTCTTTCAGGACTCAGTTCCAAAATGGGAGTTACCTTGTAAAGATAACGGGCCATCTCCTTTTTACCATACAAAGCAGCAACAACAACTGGGATTAAGCCGTCATCTTTCACATAATTCCCTAAGGTAATCAGCTTGGGATTCTTCTCTAAAATGGCCTTTGCCAGCTTTATGTTTCCGCCGATGGTTGCGAGGGAAAGGACTGTCGCACCGAACTCATTAGTCGGTTCCAAATCTTGTGGTTGCATCATTTCCACCAGCTCCTCTGCGATCTTTGTCTGACCTGCCAGAATGGCAGCGTGCAGGGCTGTGTCGGCTTTCGACGAAATCCTTGCGCTCAGAGCCTCTGGATGTTGACTGAGGAAGCTTTTTGCTTCCTTCCAGTCGCCGCTTTCCACTGCTTTCCACAGAGCTTCATACTGGAGAAATTCCTTGGTTTCTGCACATATCAGTTCCAAATTAAACAGAAATGCATATTCAGAGAAAATTAAAAACCGTGAATTGGATTGTAAAGAGACAAGAAAATCTGAAGCAAATAAAAGAAGAAGAAGCTACAATGGAGAACTACCCGTGTCTTCTACTGGGCCTTCTTCATCGTCTGGTGGGGGTAAAGGTGATGGTCGTTCAAGCTTCTCAGCCAGCTCATTCCATGCTTCAATGGCGGAAGTGGTTTTCTTTATGCGATCAAAAACATTTGGTCCACAAGAGGTTTGAATGGCATGTAAAGCTAAGGCGTTCTTCTTTTTCCAAATCTCATACTTGTCATCAGTTTTATCTGGTTTGGCTTCCTTTCCAGAGACAACATGCCAAAGGCCTTTCCCAACCAAATAGCATTTCAAGCATGCTTTCCAGTACTCATAATTGTCCTCTGTAAGCTTCTCAGGAACAATCGCATTAGATGCTATGTTCATTTTCCCCATTTATGCTTCTTTCTACATATCAATAAATATATGATCAGTGAAATAATGCTATGAATTGAGGAAAGAGGAAAAAGAGGTTAAAAATTGAAGAGGCAATAGCCTTATAGCTTTGTGCTGACTTTAACAGGGAAAAATCTAAAAATTAATCAAATCTTTCAATTTTAGATAATTTCTAAATGATAATAAGTTTCACTTAAATTGTCACATAACCAAAAATATAATCTAAGAAGTCAATTAGTAACCCCAAATTCAATGTGGATTGGTAACAAACACGAATACATAGCACGCTACAAACCAGAGTATAAGAACAACAATTAAAACAACAACAATAGCAACAATAATATACTAATTCAAAAACAACAACAATAATAACAATGGTATGAACTTTATAACATTTTGCCGAGTTTAACTAGGAAAACCTAAAAATCAAATATCTGAATTTCAGATAGTTTTTGAAAATTTTCATTTTTATTTAAATTGCCCCATAACAATAAAACACTTGAGAATTTAATTAGCAGCTTAAATTTTGGCATGGTTTGATAATATATATTTATATATATAGCTCTTTATATTTTCTGCTTTTGGAGGGAAAGAAGAAAGAGGAGGAGGAAAATGCCAAGCAGAACTCAAAGAATTTAATTGTAATGGATGGAGTGTTTTGAAAAAACAAGTTCAAGGTAAAATTTTAAATTTCAATTTGTTTGTTGAATTGAATTATTCCATTTCTTTAACCCTCTTTCTCACTAAATAAATAATGGGATCCTATTCATATGAAAGAATGCAAATTCTTCTCTTTTCTTCACCCTCTTGTCGCCTTTTTCTTCTACCTAGGAATAAAAAATTGCTCCAATCTTCTTGTTTTTTCTTCCTTTCATCTACCCTCTTATTGGCCAAAGGATGAAGAAAATGAGTAAATTGACTAGTTGATAATGATTACTAAAATAAGATTTATAATCTTCCTGTGAAAATTATATCCTTGATATAAATTTATAGCAATAGAAGGATGATGGAAATAAAAATTGGAAGATTGACTTGAAGAAGAAAACTAATGAATGACACTAACCCTAACTCTCTAACTAAGGATTCTCTCCTTGAAGAGGGATGCAAATGATTGTCGTATGCATTACTTTTTTCTACAATTGTATATAATAAGTGACCAAACCATTAGCTCCATTAATTAGTGTTGTAGCTTATCACCGATCACTTCACTCGTGATATGGACATGTCATACATTGGCTTTTCTAGGTTTCATTCCGTTTTGATAATGACAAATCAAGGCATCTAATTGTACTATTAAGTGTGTACATAGGTATTAAGGTACTAAGGATGATAAAAGATGGAAATTGGAAAGCCATGAAACGTGCAAGACGATACTATTTGGCTATGAACATGAAGCATATAAAGACCAAGCTTGAAGATGATGACTATGATTATGGAACACATGAAATCCAAACTTGAAGGATTTAAAGAATTTATTTCATCTATTTTGCAAATAAGACCTATGTAAGTACACTTTCATTGATTATGTGAAGAAACTCATAGGTGACCTTAGTTGGACCTTAGGTACTCTATATTCCATTGAAAATCATTTTTAAGATGTGCAAAAACTATTTCAAAGTGTTGAAAATTATTTTACAAGTGTGCAAAAACTATTAGTATTAAAATCAATTTTGGAATAAAAATCCCAAAAAAGGTTTTTCAAAATTCCCTTCATATTTCTGCCGCCACATTGATGAGCAATTTTCTCGATAAATTAATTATCATCTTAAAAAATGTTCAACATAAAAGTTGTGGTATTTTCTCTTAACTTTCTTTTGATATCAAGAACGTCCCATTTGCAGTTTTCTAAAAAACGTTATGGTCGAAATACTGAAAGGTGTCCGTAGTAAAAAACCTAGAATCCAATTGACCGAACCCTTGGCCCGGTCGACCGGACCTCTAGAAAAGAACGGCTAGTTTTCAAAATAAAGAATTATTTTCAATCCCCAGCGGTCATAAAAATGGATAGTATGCCATTTTGGCTATAAATATAAGGTTTCTAACTTGTTTTAACAAGAAGAAAAAGAGATACACTTTCGTAATCTAAATCCAAATTTTTTATCCTTTGTTGAAAATCTTTCTCAAGCACTTTGTAATTTCATTGTTCATCCTTTAAGTGTTCACCTACTAGATACTCTTTGAGCTTCATTCACAATCTTTTGAGAATGTATTAGTGTTCTATTCTTATTATACTCCTTAGCTCAATTGGGGAGCATTTATAGTTCACCATTTGATTTTTCTTTCTACAAATGATGGTTCGGGTGTGAATCGTACCAAGCAATCGGATATTTCTTAGAGAAGTATCTCCACCTATAATGAGGGATTGTAAAGGCATCTCCTCCTGTAAAGAGGGATTGTAAAGGCAGCTCTGCCTTGTTGAAAGGAGCAGATAGTGGAAATCCTCAAGTGGTTTTCTTGAGGTAAGAACGTAGGCGGGTATAGCTGAACTATGTAAAAATACCGATGTTATTCTCTCTTCCCTATATTCTTTAATTTTCGCACTTTTACGATTATATATTGAGATTGTTTTTGCATATTTAAAACACACACAATCTTTTTAAATTAAGCACATTTACATTTTTTTTATATTTGTTATGAATATTGATTGTGTTTGCTCACTTAAATCACGTGCCTAAATTGTGATTAAAATTATTAAGCATTTGCATAAAATTTGTAAACACCCAATTCACCCCACCCTCCTCTTAGGGTTACACCATTTCTAACATCATATACATAGGTGTAGATTCAAAGGATGGCTCTAGATCCTTGTTATTAAGGAAATGGGTGAATTATTTATTTTCAAAATCTTTGAACACCAAAGATTGAGTTGAAGTTTGATTCGATAGTTAATATTAGTGCTGAGCTTCTTGGACATTGAATAATGTTCCTGGGGATTTCACTATAAAATTTAAGCAAAAAGTTTTTAGGTAATATGTTCATCTATCAGGATGGTCAATATGTGGATTTGATAATTGATGTTTGAATCATGATTTAGAAGAGGATTGTGTTGGGAAAAAAATTTATATATGAACAATTCCCACAAGTAAATTAATGGAGTAATGCAAATGATAAATAAAAAAATAAGACACAAAAAATTTAGCGTAGTTCCCTCAAATGTTGAGGTACGTCCACGGGGCACGACGGTCCAAATCCACTATCACCAAATATGTTGTACAAAATGGATACAAAAGGCACGAGCCTTACAAATACACAAGAGTGTATAAATAAATGTAGTAAGATGGAAAGGTCTCACCAAATATTTTGAACAAAGCTCCAAAGAACCAACTAAAAGACCACAATAAAAGAAATCCTAATATGTGGTAAATAACACACATAGTCAGAGTAGAGAAGAACAGCAGCCTGCAGTGGAGAAGAAGACTCACACTAGCTGCAAATGTGGGCATGAGGAGCTATGAGGCATTTCCGTCAGTGAAAAACAGAGAGTGGAGAGGGCTGCTTGCTGTGAAGACTTGAGCTACTACAAGGAAAAATGCTAAAAAGGAGATGAAAGGGGCAACCGACTAGTTGTGCGTGAGGCCTTGGTGCCAAATGCTATGTCCTTGAGAAACCAACAACCATTAAAAAAAAACACTTTCCAATTGTTGGGCCCCACAAGGAGGGAAAACCCAAAAAATCTCCCCCTCCTGACTTATGGGGATGACTCCACCAATCCGGCCAAAACTCGACACTTCACATGCTTGTCCCAAGTTAATGCTTTTGTCATCATTTCCGAACCATTATCATCAGTGAAAATTTTGTCAAGTTCCAACAATTTCTTATCCAACACATCTCGAATCCAATGATATCTAACATCAATATATTTTGACTTTGAATGGAAGATATAATTCTTACTCAAATGAATTGCACTTTGGCTATCACAATAAAGAACATACCTTTCTTGTTCCATGCCTAACTCTTTCAAGAATCTCTTCAACCAAAGTAATTCTTTGCAAGCTTCCATAATGCCTATAAACTTGGCTTCCTTAATAGATAGAGCAACACATTTTTGTAATATAGATTGCCATGTCACAGCTCCCCCTACAAAAGTCATCAAATAACTCAAAGTGGATTTTCTAGAATCAGCATCATCGGCCATGTTGGCATCCATGAATCCATGGAGCGTAGATTTACCATTTCCAAAGCACAAACACACCTTTGAAGTGCCTCTAAGTTATCGGAGAATCCATTTTACTAAACAATGCTCCTTTCCTGGATTAGAGAGAAACCGACTAACAACTCCAATAGCATAAGTTAAATCTAGTCTTGTGCAAACCATTACATACATTAAGGAACCAACGGCCGAAGCATAAGGAATTTTCTTCATCTCTTCCTTATCTTTCTCACTTGTAGGACTTTGTTTTGTACTAAGCTTGAAGTGACTAGCAAGTGGGCAACCAACGGGTTTTGCTTTATCCATATTGAACTTCTCAAACACTTTTTCATTGTAACTTTCTTAAGACAACCAAATTTGCCCTTTTTCACAATCACGAACAATTCTTATGTATAGAATTTGCTTTACTGGTTCCAAGTCTTTCATAGCAAAGGACTTGCTCAACTCCAACTTCAACTTATCAATCTTGGAGAAATCATGTCCTACAATGAGCATATCATCAACATAGAGTAAGAGAATAATAAGTACCATCTGGAAATTTTTTCACAAACACACAATCATCCGAGGAGGTTTTTGAGTAACCATGATCAATCATGAAAGAATAAAATTTCTTGTACCATCTCTGTGGTGCTTGTTTCAACCCATACAAACTTTTCTTTAATTTGCACACTAAGTTCTCTTTCCCTTTTTGTTTTGAAGCCTTCTGGTTGTTCCATGTAAATTTCATTTTTCAAGTCACTGTGTAAGAAAGCGGTTTTCACATCTAGTTGCTCAACTTATAAATTCAAGTATGCTGTCATGCCAAGAACAACCCAAACAGATGACATCTTCACAACCGGTGAGAATATTTCATCAAAGTCAATTCCCTTTTTCTGACCAAAGCCTTTCACCACAAAACTAGCCTTGTACCGAAGATTTTTTCTATCATTTTTCAGCCTAAACACCCATTTATTTTTCAAAGCTTTCTTTCTAGGAGGAAATTTAACCAAATCATAAGTGTGATTGTCAGCTATGGAATTCATTTCCTCTTGCATAACCTCCATCCATTCAACTTTATTTTCATGGTTCATGGCTTCTTGATAGCTTTCGGGCTCCCCTTGATCTATTAGAGGAACATAGTCACTTGATGGATATTTAGTTAAAGGTCTTGGCTCTCTTCAAGATCTTCTCAATTAAGCTTGCTCTTGAGCGTGCTCTTGAACTTGTTATTCTCCCTCATTTTCATCTTCAACATCACTAGGAATTTCATCATTTTCAACACTTCAAGAGGTGGAAAAACATCTTCTAAATTTTCATCATGTGCCAAGGGTGGAGAAGGTAAGTCTAAGTCAAGAAAATCATTCCCATTAGATTGTGGTTGCTCAATTGTGCCAAAATCTTTAATTGTTAGATCTTCAAAAAATACAACGTCTCGGCTTCTAACAATTTGCTTGCCAACCAGATCCCACAATCTATATCCAAATTCATCATGGTCATAGCCAAGAAAAATACATTGCATTGTCTTGTCATCAAGTTTGGATCTTTCATCTTTTTGAATATGAACAAATGCACAACAACCAAACACCTTCAAGTATAAGTGACATCTTTACCTTTCCAATTTTTTTCAGGAACTTCACCAAGTAGAGGAGTTGAAGGGGACAAAATAATCAAGTCCATTGCCGTCCTCATTGTTTCACCCCAAAATAATTTTAGCAACTTCACATGAGAGAGCATACATCTCATTCCCTCCAGTATAGTGTGGTTCATCCTTTCGGCAATACCATTTTGTTGAGGGATTTTCTTGATGGTTTTTTGATGTCTAATTCCTTGGCTATAATAATATGCATGAAATGAGTGAATGTACTCTCCACCATTATCTGAGCACACACATTTCACCTTCTTTCTAGTCTCCCTTTCAAATTTAACCTGAAAATGCTTAAACACATCTAAAACTTGATCTTTAGTCTTCAAAGTGTAAGCCCAAACTTTTTTTGAACAATCATCAATAAAGGTAACAAAATAAAGTGCACCACCATGAGATTTAACTTTCAAAGGACCACATACATCTAAATGTATCAAATCTAAAACATTAGATTTTTTAGTAACAAACTTTGTACAAAAAGGAGCTCTATGTTGCTTACCGGCCAAACAATGAACACAAGCTTTAAGAGAGGTACCTTTCATCCCGGGTAGGAGCTTCTTTTTGAACAAAAACTGCATTCCTTTTTCACTCATGTGCCCAAGTCGCTTATGGCACAAATCGGTGGAAGAGTGACTCTCAATTGCATTCAAAATACCATTACCAATTTTACCTTGCATCATATAAAGTGTACCAGTCTTCTTGCCTTTACCCACCACCAAATTACCCTTTGTGAGATTCCATTTTTCATCACTAAAATGGTTTTCAAACCCTTCATCATCAAGCTTTTCGGTAGATATCAAATTTAGTCAAATATCAGGTACATGTCTCACATCTTTAAGCACCAACTTGCATCCTAAATTTGTTTCCAAACAAACATTTCCCATGCCAAAAATTTTTGACAGACTTTCATTTCTCATCCAAACAACTCAATAATTTCCTTTGGAATAAGAAGTGACAAAATCTCCCCGAGAAATGACATGGAATGACGCACCGGAATCAATAACCCAATCAGTCTCTTGACTTGTCAAATTAATTCAACTTTCATCACAAACAACCATGAGATCACCATCAAATGCAACTGAAGTTGTGTCTTCATGCTTTTTTTAAAAATTTTTATCCTTGTTTTGCTCCTTGAATTTCAATTTTTAACACTTCCGCTTCATATGCCCCTTTTTATGACAATAGTGGCACTCAATATCTTTTTTCGAAATTGAGCTGGACCAGCCTCTTGAATTATCATTGCGGTGAGAATATCTGCTTTTGGTTCTGCCTCTCCCCCGATTTTCTGTCACAAGTGCGTCTAAATGAGAAGAGCCAACTGATTTTCTTCTAATTTCTTCATTCAACAAACTATTAGTTACTTGGTTCATAGTAATAATTCCATCGGGAGCCAAATTACTAACTATCATAACCAAAGTTTCCCAACTTTCCGACAAAGAGTTAAGAAGCATTAAGGCCTACAATTCATCATCAAAAATTATTTTCATAGTAGCAAGCTGACTTATAATATTTTTCATCACATTTAAATGTTCAGTAATAAGATCACCATCTTTATATTTCAAATTCACCAATTTTCGGAAAAAAGAAAAAAAGAAAAAGCTTTATTTGTAGTCGACTTTCTATCATAAAGACTAACTAATTTTTTCCACAATTCATGTGCCGAAGTTTCGATAGAAACATGATGAAAAACACTATCATCAATCCATTGCTGGATAACACCAACGGTTTTCCTATTAAGCTTATTCCACTCATCATCACTCATGTCTTTAGGCTTTCGACTATCACCCTCAATAGGCTTATCCAAATCTTTGCAAAATAAAAGATCTTGCATTTTTGTTTTCCAAGTTACCCAATTGCTTCCATTGATGCTAATCATACGACTAACATTACCATCCATGATTTACACAAATTTAATGCGTACAAATAACACAGCTCTGATACCACTTGTTGGGAAAAAAAATACGAACAATTCCCACAAGTAAATCAATGGTTCCCTTAAATGTTGAGGTACATCCACGGGGTACGGTGGTCCAAATCCACTATCATCAAATATGTTGTACAAAATGGATACAAAAGGCACGAGCCTTACAAATACACAAGAGTGTATAAACAAATGTAGTAAGATGGAAAGGCCTCACCAAATATTTTGAATAAAGCTCCAAAGAACCAACCAAAATACCACAATAAAAGAAATCTCAATATGCTCTAAATAACACACAAAGCTGGAGTAGAGAAGAACAATAGCCTGCAGCGGAAAAGAAGACCCGCATTGGCTGTAGATATGGGCATGAGGAACTATGAGGCGTTTCCGTCAGTGAAAAACAGAGAGTGGAGAGGGCTGCTTGCTGTGAAGACTTGATCCGCTACAAGAAAAAATGGTAAAAAGGAGATAAAGGGGCAGCCGGCTAGCTGCGCGTGAGGCCTTGATGCTGAATGCTACTTCCTTGAGAAGCCAACAACCATTAAAATAAATACTTTCCAATTATTGGGCCCCACAAGGAGGGAAAGCCCAACAAATTGCACATTTTGAGAAATTTGGGGTTGCAAAACCCATATTTATATAGGATTTGGTAATATTAAAGAATTTGGATATATGAATCTCGTTTTAATCTCATGTTGGTAACTTACCTTTTTTTCCTTGGAATGGAAGCCCTATCGACCAAAAAAAGTGAGAACAATGTAGGGAAGCCTTTGTCTCTATGAAATTGTTCAAGCAATCAAAATTGTAAGGAATTGTAGCTTTCATAGAGACAAGGATGAAATATAGATATTTATACGGATGATGAGGTAAAAATGTGTTAGACAAGTGTTCGTTATCATTGCAACTTGTTGCAATAAGGATTGTTGATGTAGAATGGTTTGGATGAAAGTTCTTGGATATTGTAACTTTCCCCATAAGAATTATAGGTCCATATGCTTTTTTAAAGTGTACAGATGTCAACATAGGAGTTTTTTTTCACAAAAGATTTTTTATTGAGGAAGTGTTCCAAGAGGGTCCTTGAGAGAGATAGAGTTCTAGTTGACTTTAACAAAATTGATATAAAATGGGTAGATATGGGCAATTTGGGTTTGGAACGTATTTCACAAATGTTATTATAGATTGTGGGTTTAATTTGGAACCAAGCTTGGAGAACCTCATGTTCCAAGCAATGCTCACCTTCGCTTATTGGAGTTTCAAAAGTACACACTAAGGATTGTTCCTATCAACAAAGACGTTGATAATATGGAGTAAGGAAGGTGTTTTGTTGTATGTTCTTGTGCCGACGACACATGCAAAATGGCCAGTTGGGTAGCTTTGGGAGAACATGATGATTATTTTAGATTGGTTGTGGAAGGAATTTTGATAAATTTTGGTTTATGGCCAGAGACGTGATGGGGCATAATTTTATTGTCACAACAACAATATTATTGTAAGTAGCAAAATGGGTAAAGATTAAAAAGATTCGAATTCAAATTGATTCCTTTATTAGTAAGTAACTAATATATAAATTCAGATGTGTTCAATAAATGGGCTATAAAAAGGATTACATATTTAAAAATATAATTTATTTATTTTAAAATTTTTTAAATATTTCATGTAAAATGACATTATATATATATATATATATATATATATATATATATATATATGAGAGACGCTCTTGAATCTGGATTACTGGTACTGAAGCAAACGAAGATACTAGAATCTGGATTAATGGTAGTGAAGCGTAAAGGTGAAGGTGGAGACGCTCTTGAAGGCCCTTGAAGTCATCGGGACGCTTGAAGCACTTCTCCATCATATCGATAAATCGATCGTTGTCTTCGCCAGAGCATCCCAGATCCTGGACGAGAAGGGCTCCAGTCTCCCTCAGGCTCTGGCTCACCTCTTCGCAGAGCCGCAGAGACTTCTTAGTTTCGGGTCGAGGCTTGAATCCTCATCTGACGAGCAACAAAGTGAGAAGTCCAAGTAAGGGGCTAGAATCGCCAGATCTGTCACCGGAAGCTCCTTTTGGTGTAAAAAAAATTGTTGATTGAGTAGTCGGCGATCGAGACCGTGGCTGTGAAGCGTGAGGCACTGCCACAGAGGTCTGAGATGAGGGATTGAGCGAGTTTTTTCCCAGTTTATTTTTATCTTTTAAACATATTAAATAATACCCTACTTGGAGCAGAGATTTGAAAAAATCTTGTTACTTCGAGTAGCAAGATTTAAAGAGGCAAGAGGCTCGAGTGTTGAAGTGTGTAAGACAACTCTCGCTAGACAAAATAACGAGACTTGTCTGAAAAATGGAACAACCGTTCGTTGTGTTATGCGTGGCAAGTCTTACTACTTCGTCTCGTGAGATTTGTCTTGACTATTCAAGCAGGCCTTTCCCCCTTCTCTTTATTCGCGAACGGACATTGCAAAGGAGTCACTCACGAATGGGCGTTGCAAAGAGCGTCGCTTCTAGCAGGAGGAGGACGACAAAGGCTAGCAGGTTGCCATTGGTGGAGGAAGTGACCGTTTGAGTTCGATCGAGTAACCTATAAAACTCGTAGGAATGTGGTATATTTTTCTTACCTAAAATTTCTAGTATTTTCAATGATTTTTCAAACTTACTTGAAGCACTTCTCTATTCAAGATTCAGATTTTACTATTTTGGTTTTGATTTCTTGTTTGAAAGCTGCATCCGAACCTATTGAGGTAAGACCTTTATTTTATTTTTTGTATTTTTTTAAAGAGAGTTTGATTTCAGCTTGCACTTAATTTTTTATTTTGTTAAAAAAAGGAAAAAATCTGTCACTCCATTGTGTGGTTACTAGAAGCGGTTGATGCAATGGTTAGTATCTTGCTGCCCGTGAGAACATTTTGCATAAAGGCCTATATTTATAATTAAAGCTCCAATTTGCAGTAAAAAAAATTGATGAAGGGTGTTATTATACTTTCTATAGTTTATATTTATACTTTAATCAATCAATAATAACCGAAGTGATAATTTACATAATCACTATTAATAAACGAACTAATTTATGAAAAATATACTAAAAATATTAATAAGCATAATAATTAATATTTTTAAAACGTTGCATAAATAAATTGATTAGTATTGAAAACTTTCTTATAATTTTGCAGTAATCAATAATAATAAATAATTTTTTGAGGCTTTCATGTGTGAGGTCTCAGTTTGAATCTTGTGAGGAGAAGAATAAAAGATGAAAAATTTATCTCCAACGTTACTCCTCAAATTCAATATAACCCTCTAATGAATTAAAAAAGAAAAAGAAAAAGAAAAGAAGTAGCTGATATATAGAGGTTGTATGTGTAGCTGTTATCTGAAGTTTGGGAATGACACTAATTATACTTTAATGCATCTATATTTCTAACTAAAAAAATTTCTTATAACACGTGAAAACAAAATTGGTCACTTTCTTTGTACATATATATATATATATATATATATATATATTATATATTCTAAGCTAGCGTATCAAATATCATATAAAAGGTATGATTAGCTTGATGCTTAAAAATAGTGCAGTGGTTCTTTTTTCTTTTCTTTTTTTTCGTTTCATTTTGGTATATAAAAACAACATTAGTTTTGATATACCTCAAATATATCACATACCATAAATCCAAAGGAGACTATAGCCCAGTATTGATGAGGGCAATTACCACCTAAGTCAACTGCTCAAGCAGAGCAATTGACACCAGCTCCATGATGACTAGAGCAATCTACGCCAATGTTATAACAACTGGAGCGATTCACGTTTGCGCCATAATTCGCTAATAAATGGCACATCACCTTTGGGTCAAATTCCATCATTATAAATGGGGATTCAGAGAAGAGGTTAAGGTATCTCATTATAAACTCTACTTTACTGTTGCATAAAAAACCTCTCAAGTCAATCCCTGACTTAGGCATCGGAGCGATCCCCCGGAGTACACCCCGGGTCCTCCAAGCCTTGCTTATTTATCTCTTTTCAGGTGGTCGTGATCAGGGATCATGAAGGTCGTTCAATTTTTGGCTGCAACAAGTTTATTTATTTATTTTTTGTTTTTTTTTTCTTGAGAATCGGCTAAAGATGCTTCAAAGTAGAGTTATTTTTATGCCTAGCGAAATAGTAATAATAATAATAATAATAATAATTTCTTCAACTGTCAACTTCCCACTCTCTCTCTTCTGTCGGTAATTTCATTTCTTCATCTGTCGATTTCTCTCGAGTTTCAATTTTTGCTTTTTCGTTGTGTTAGGAGGGTTTTGTGGTTCTAATTTCTGTTCTGATCGGTGTCTGCATTGGCTTTGCTATTTTTGTTTTATTATTTTGGGGAGTTTGGTAGACCTGTTCCGTAATGCGAATTGGTGTGCATTGAGGTTCATTTCTTAGTGAATTTTTTTTTTTTCCTTTTTTTGGTAGAAAAAGTGGCCAAATGGCTTGCAAGAAGATTCCCTTTCAAGGAAGTTGCTGAAGGAGCATTCTAAAAGGCTCTCCGGTGACTATTTGATTATCAAATCAACCCAAATAATTGTCATTTACTATGGAATCAGGTTTTCCTTTTTTGGATTGAGCTTGTTTATCTCCGGTACATGGGTATGTTTTAAGATTCATTTCAATAAAAGATTTTGTATTAAAAAAGAAAAGGAAATCACAAAAAAAAAAAAAAAAGTTAACAAAAAAGTATGTTCATTTTTTTTTTCTTTACAACATATATGATTAAAAATTGATATATTTTATACAATTAATAATTCAGAAAACTCAAATGTTGATCATTTCTAAAATTATATGTCTATGCATTGTTTTGCTATACTTTTTTTTTCCCTCAATTTTCTTGATATGAAATATGAAAAATTAAATTCTCTTATATTTCTTTTACTTTTTCCCCCCATTTTTCATTTTCTAATTATGGTCGAAAGACTCTAAACAGAAGGTTGTTGTTATCAATTAATTAGTCTCTCTAATTGATTAACAATTTCTATAATAATTATTTTAAATTAATATTTAAATATTTCCTACTTAATAAAATAATAGAAGATTTCTCTATTTAATTAAATATAATTAATGTACATTTATAATGTATGACTGTTATATTAATTTATGATAAAAATAATATTTTTAACTAAATTACAAAATGTAATTTATTCTATGTGAAAATTTAAATTAATAAATGATTCTTCCCTCAAATAATTTAATTAATCATTATTATAATAAATAAATAAAAAAAAATTAAAACAAAAAATTCGTTATGCATAGAAAATCTCGCTACTTTGAATTTGGTCTAGACACGTGGCAAGCAAATCTCGTTAGACCAAGTAGCGAGATTAGCCTATGTTTATCTTAGGCGTGACATGTGGCAAATCTCGCTACTTGGAATAGCGAGATTAAGTCAGAGTCATTCTGGAAAATACTTCTCAGAAGAGAGTATTATTTAATATATTTAAAAAAAAAGGATAAATCGAGGAAAAAAACTTGGGATTGAGCACCGATTGAGGGAGAGAGACCTGAGAGAGGGTAGCTTGTAGGGTTAGGATTTATTATATATATATAAAGATAACGGGCCACCTCGCGGCTTGTCATGACTTGCCAAGTTAGCGTTTAGGTGGTACCATGTAAATCTTTACTAGGAAGCCAAGACTTGCCATATGCTAGAAGATTCTAGAGTAATCTTGGAATTTCTAGCGATGAGTTGCATGGAAGATTATAAAATATTCTAAATCCACCCAATCAAGTTTACATAATAGGAAGAGTGGATGAATCTAGAATATATGAGAATATTACATGTATATATTAGGAAAGATATGGAGGATTCTTGAAGGAAAGAGAACATCCAATTGTATCTAGGCCTTTAAAGAAGATTCTGAAGATCTTCTTCTTCCCACCCTTAGAAGGCTATATAAAGGGTGGGAGACCTCATTTGTAATACACACAAGACTTGGAATACAAACAAGCTCTTTCATTGTGCTCTCTTGTTTTCTCTTTCTCACTTATTCTCTTGTTCCCTTATGAAGGATTTGGCTTACTTTACTAAGCATCTCAAAGAGTTGAGTGTTTAAGTGCTGCACAGGACAAAGGGTTCGAAATCTCAGCTCGTGACAAGTGGTATCAGAGCCTTGGTTCGTGAGTTGAGAAAGAGATGGCAACTGAGTCCAAACTCACCAACTTGCGTGCGGAGCATGTTGCCCCTATTCCTACCATGAAAGTGCGAAAGGACAAGTCCAAGGATATCATGACCTCCATGGAAGCAAGACTCACAAGGGTGGAACTTGTTATTGTGGATAGTCGGGATAAGATGGAGGAGATGGACCAATGCAATGAAAGACTTGAGGGTGGGTGTGACGAGTTCCAAGGGGAGGTGCAAGGTGGCCTCAACTCCATGTCCGAACTATGGAAGGCTCAACTTGATGAGCTCAAAGGCATGTTCCAGATATTGCCTCCTTAGTTCCTCTAACTCCAAGGGAGTCATACGATATGGTGCTCTAGTGGGAACCTTGGCTCCCTCTTCTAACTCAATCTAATGATCCACTTCCCTTTTTGGAGGAAGCTTTTTTGGCAACTTTGGTGGCATGACATCTTGGTAGTCCGTAAGTACTTTGGCAACTTGGTATGTCTTCCATAGTGTGGAAGGTCTCATCATTAAGCTTCAAAGTGGCAAGGAATGTGGGTGCTTTCTTCTTTAGGCCTTTAGATAACTGCATGGCAGATATAGTTTTGGCCTTGATAGCTTCCTCCTAAGCAAGGGGTACCATGCATGTGACTTGGAATATAAACAAGCTCTTTCAATGTGCTCTCTTGTTTTCTCTTAAGCACTTATTCTCTTGTTACCTTGTAAAGGATTTGGCTTACTTAGCATCTTAAAAGTTGAGTGTCTAAGTGCCGCACGGGACAAATGGTAGAAAATCTCAGCCCGTGACAGGGTGACCTGACCCGAACTTGGAAAACCCGTTTATAAACGAATCGGGTCTAAGTTGACCTATTTATAAATGAGTCATCTTGTATAAAACTCAAACCTGATTTAAATGGGTGGGTCATGGATCACTTGTTGGGTTTTTGACCCGATTTGCCACCCTTAAATGTTGTGGTGAATTTAGATAGTTGTTGAGATGGAGTTCTTGAGGGTAATGATATGTGATTCTTCGGATCTTAAATGATTACCTATGCTAAAGCAATAACGTTATGAAAAGATTATATCTCGAAGGGAAAATTAGGTAAATGGTGTCTTTTGGTACTAATGAGCATCCCAAAGTGTGCTCCAAGTTGGAATTTGACATCCTTGATGGGTGACTTAGGATTCCATCTAGGATTAGGAGCCCTATTGGAAACTCATTAGAGAATGAGGTTGTGAGTCACTCTCTACTTAGAGGTTGAGATGTGCATCCATGTTGTCCTTATGGAAACCATTAGGTGGTGTCATCTTCTATGAGATGAGACTATTAAGGGGATGTAGATATTTTGTATATTATTCTAGTATTGCACTGTGTTGCTTCCCTTAGCTCTAGCTTATAGGTTGTTAGGACTTGTTTACTTATACTATATCATACTTTGAGGATGAGAGTAAAGCTTAGTATTGTAAGGAATTTAACACCCTTACTATTCAAGTCATGGTTTATGTTAACAAAACATGCAAAAATCATATTTCCAAATAGAATGATTCATATTATTAAATTGTATTCTTTATTTGGATTAACTAAGAAAAAAGGATGAAAAAATATTTTCATATTTTTTTAAAATAAAATAAGTATCATAGAATAGCCTAAATACTCTGAGTTTCCAAGTATAATATCTAAAGAAGTGAGTTAATTAGGTTTAAAAAGGAATGAAAGGAGACATACGATGTTGAATTAGCCACCTTTCGTTGCCATGTTTAACTGCCTTACACTCTTGTATTCATTATACATGCATGACATCTTATTAGGCGGCATTGAATGGTATAATGATAATTTTAAATGGATTTTGGAAGGAACTATATATGTTAGACTTTGATTCGGTTATAAACATATGATAGAAAGGAACATGTCACAGAATGTCATTATAATGTTATAGTGGATCCAAACAATTGTCAAAAGGGGATTGTCAGGCCAACGATGAACAATTCTTCAAATCCTAAAATCATTACTCATGCTAAAAAGAGAACGTGGTGGAAATATTATAAAAGGGAGCACCAAATGAGCATCCTATCCGCCCAACCCCAAGTACTTTTGGGAACTATGTGTGTAGTGATCCAAATAAATTAATTAAACAATATAAAATAATATATTAATATGTTAATATAATATAATAATATAATATTATAATATATATATATAAATGTAACTTTTGGGATCCTTTAGGATTCAAAATCAATTTCATAAACCCCCTAAAACCAAATTTTCTCTCTCTCTCTCTCTCTCTCTCTCTTCAATTTCTTTCCGTCTGTAAGCCAAATCAAAAAATGAAATGTAACCTGAAGGATCCTTCAAGATCCTTTAGGATTCAAAATCAATTTCATAAACCCCCCAGAACCGAATTCTCTCTCTCTTCAATTTCTCTCCGTCTGTAAGTCAAATCGAAAAACGAATATCATATCCAGAATCCTAACTCCGCTCCTTAAAACTTTAACCGGAGCAGATTCGTCATTTGGACATCGTAGGCACCACTTTAGGGTTAAGGTAAGGGGAATAGATAATGTCAGTTTACTTTTAAAATATTCCTAATTAAATTTGAGTATGTGAATTTAATTAGATTTATGTTAATTAAAATATGGCTGATTTAAATTGAGTATGTGAAATTAATTATATCTATGTTCAGATTTTACTTTAAAAATATGTATGAGTTAAATTAAACTACATGGATTTGGTTATATAAGATTTTTGGAAATATTTTGGAATTAAGTTAAACTGCAAGGATTTGATTATATCAGATTTTTGGGAATAATTTGGAATTAAATTAAATTGTAGGGATTTGAGTATATCGGGTTTTCTTAGAATATAATGGAAATAAATTAAATAAGTGAAATTAATCATACCCTTGTTTTCAACAAAGTATATTTTTCCCGGGCAGTTATTATATTATGATTTATCAGTCAAATTGTGTGACATGAGAATAATTATTATTGTATGATTAAACATGATGATTTTTATATAGTTATGAAATGACACTTCAAATGACTTTATGCCGAGTTTAGATGGTTTTGTGTCGAGCTCAGACGGCTTATGCCGAGTTATGAAATGACAGTTTTATACAGAGATATGATATGATATGATAGATTTTATACTTGTAAAAATATGTCAAATTTTATACAGACTAATGAAAATGAGATTATGTTACAGTTTTATAATATGAATTGTATTATATGGTAGCAAAACCCTGATGGACTAGTTATGATTTAGAGCACGATACCGTAACTAGTATTACTTATAGTGCAACCACACTATCAGGAAAATGTAGGCAGATGGTAGTCGATTGGCTCTTGAAGTGATGTATTGTAGAAGCAGGTTACCCACTGGATCCAAACAAGGTTGGGTGTGCAATCGTACTACAAACATAACAGTTTTGACTTAGATTGGTAGGCCAGCCATGGCTAAATCCAGCCTTCAGGCCGCACAACCCAATCATAGGGGATTATATATGCTGTTATATGATAGTTCCATCAGGGAAATTCTTTTATGTATATATACGAGTGTGTGTGCGCGCGCGCGCGCGCGCGCGCGCGTGTGTGTGTGTGTGTAGATTTATGAAAACATGATTATCTATTAAGTTAAAATGTTTGAGTAGAAAATATGTATTTAAAATTGTATAAGTGTGAGTTATGGCATATAAATGCCTTTTTCAGTTAAAGTTAAATTAATGGTTATGTTTTACTTATGTAAAAACTTATTTGTCACATGTTGATCATAATATACTCTATCTTATTGAGAAATGTCTCACCCCAATAATTTCAATATTTTCAAGAAGTACTAGGAACCAAGCCTAGAGAGCTCAGGGGCAGGATTACTTAGTTTTGTGTAGATAAGTTCTGGTGAGACACTTATATGTGTATGTAGATATGCTTTTGACTCTTTGGGATGTAAATAATTAGGTTATTGGAGGTATATGTATAATTATGGTGGTATTAGAACTTTGGTATAGTTTTGTGGTATTTATGTTTTTCACTGCATGTTTAATAAGGAATTATGGACAAGTATACCCTGTACCCCACTTTAGGTTCGGATAATTATATATATGGTATTTGAGCAATAAAATTTCGTGTCTTTACAGTTGTGGTATCAGATCCTAGGTTGTTAGGTTCTGCAGACTTTAGCGGAATACAATACCAGAGTATAGGAATAAATTCTGATGATGATAGGAAATGGGTGGATTAGGAATCAAGTAAGTCATTATTGGAGATTAAATTGGAATTTTGGGTTTGTCTCGCAGCCCGAAGGCAGAAATTTTGTGACAGTCTTAAGTGATTTTCCTGAAACAATGGTTTTAGGAAAGCCATGGCAAACTATCGACGGTTTTTATTTCTGAGCAGTGAGACTAGGATTTGAAATGGGAAATTCGAACGCTAAGTTGATTTGTTTGTATAAGAGAAGTTCCTAGGATAGTTCGAGTATTTTAATATGAGGATAGAGTGTATTTTATAGTATCTTAGTTAAATGATTGTACCGTTCGTGTTATGATATAGGATTCTAAGATTGTTTTCTGTCATATTTTCAAGATGGATCCTGTGAATAATAACACAAATGTTGGAAGTAGTGACAACTTGGGGGCTTCCAACATGTGTGGTAGTGATTCTGATCAAGTATTGCATAGTGTAGCTCATCGGGTCATGGCAGAGATTGCATGAAATTCTAGGGAACATGATTGCCCACCAACTGATCAAGGCTACACCATAGAGTAGTTTACCTTGATGAATCCCCTAGTAGGAGGAGCCAACCCAACTTTTGTAGAGAATTGGGTACAGGAGATTGAGAAGATACTAGTAGTGTTATGCTGCACCGATGAGCAGAAAGTCTTCTATGCCCCATTTAAGATGACGGGAGAAGTCGAGCGGTGGTGGTTAGCTGTGAAGCTACTTGAGGAGCAAAGGCATCCAGGGGAATGCAGGGGTTGATCAAGTACCTGTTTCTGGTGCAGTAGACCCGACCACATTTTACGAGACTGTCGTGTACAGTTGAATAATGCACCCCCACCTAATCAGTAACGAGGACAAGGGTTATCATGTTTCGAGACTTGACTTTTGAGTATTTTGAGTTGGGTCCATGAGCATTTCCATGTATTTGAAAGAGTACGGTTGTACAAAACTTGGCATAGTTTTGTGGCTACATAGGCATTGACTCCATCCTATGTTGGCCAAATTATAAGACAGGTTAGGAAATTTGTCATCTTGTGACCCTATGCCAAGCCTAATAATTCTTGCAAAGAGAAAAAAAAAATGATAAATTTAGATCTTCAAGTAAGATGTGTCACATGGAAATTAACTTTTTCACGGAAAGATATGTTTACAAGAACTATAATAATTAAGCAGAGATAATAAAAGAAGGATAAAAGAAAAATAAAAAACCCCCAAGAAGTCGAGGGTTTTCAATAATTGCCCAATTATAAATCCTTTTATGTACTTTTAGTTCCTCCACTAGTCATATATATATATATATATATATATATATATATATATATATGTATGTATGTATGTATCCACCAAATTAAAAAAAAAAGATTATTAGTCGTTTAATTTTGGCCTTCCTAGCTCAACATAAATTACAGCTATTATAACAAACTAAAGCATATAGGAAGGCAAAGAACACAGAAAAGGGGTAAAAACAAAAGAAAAAAAAATAAAAGTAGTAGCTTAACTACATATAAGCATGCATGCAGCCAGTTACTTAAAATGAAAATGCTACTTGAACGTGGCAATAATAATAATAATAACAACAACAACAACAGCAACACAGCAGCAGCAGCAACAACAACTATAATAATAATAATAATAATAATAATTTTAAAAAAAAATCCATAATAGAGAGACTGAACTTTTCCAGAACTGATCAACTTACAGGAGTAAGGAAGCACTTGCGTTTGGTTCGTCCTCAATCTCTACTACGGAATTCTCCTTCGTTTTGGATGCTGCTCTGGCTTATAAACTCACTTAGCAGGCTAGCTGCCCTGCCGCTGCCAGCCCTCCTTTATTCGCAAACCCAACGAGTTTACGTGAAGACAGTAGTTGATCCATCTTAAATCAAAGAACTTTTTCTTTTGCTGTCCCTTTCTATTCTGTCTCTTTCATATTCCAATTAATCCCCCTCAATATCTTTTTTTTTTTTTTTTTTTTTTTTAAATATGCGTGCGCTTTGGGCCCTCAACGACCAAGCAACGATTCCTAGTGTGGGTAGTGGGTACCATTAATTATAGTATATATCTCTCATATATTATGCTTATTAGTCAATATATAAAGCAGATCGAGCACCATATCTAAAGCTTGAATTTTGTTCAAACCCAGCATTGGAGGAGTCCTTACCGCGCCATGGTGCGAGGGAGCGAATCACGTTTTATCACGTGGAAAAGTTATGTGCCTTGATAAAGGGTATATATGTTGGCTTACAGCTAGAAAGCAAGGTTTCCAGCTTTCTTTGGGAATTGTTCTTCCTCTGCCCTTCGTTAATCAAATTATTCTCGTCCTCTTTTGGATGCTATTTTAGCTCCATGTCTTTTTCAAAGCGAAATTTCTAATCAAAGTTATTCAAATGATCTTATATCATTTTTTAATGTCTGGGAGCATGCTTTCTTCCTTGTTCATTTATTGTGCGTATTTTAGATTTTTTTTGAAAAAAAAAAAACTTTTTTTCCTATGATTTGTCCACACCATGTCAATGTTGAATTGTAAAATCATTTCTAACATTCAAAACCCAACATAAGGCCTGTACTATTCATATGGTGATTGTACTATTTACATAGTGGTTGCACTATTCATTTAGTGACTACATAAGTTTACAAAGGTGGCTGCACTATTTATTTGGTGACTGCACTATTCATATGGTGGTTGTACTATTCATTTGACGGCTTTAAAAAGGAGCTTACAAAATGCCTATAAATAGGGAAGTGGTGGTGAAGGAAGATGTCATTCCAAGAATCTCCAACTCTAGTTTAAAAGAGAGAGAAATCAAGTACTCTCCTAAAAAAAAAGAAGAAAGTGTCCTTGTTGTAATCTGTTATTTCTAGTGAGATTTGTGTACTCCAAATTCAAGAAAGAAGTATCATTGTTCTCCTATTGTAATTAGAGGGAACTTGTATCATTATTTTTCATAGTGAATTCCTTCTACTCTTACTCGTGGTTTTTCCCTCGATTTATTTGGGGGTTTTCCACGTAAATCTTGGTGTCAATTCCTATTTTTTCATTTCTTATTTTAACTGTGTGATACTGTTCCTACCCATTCAATTTCCTAATAGTGGTATCAGAGCCTTGGGTTATGGCCTTTGGGTTGGGATTACTATTCACATGTGTCACCGAATACTTTTACAGTATCGTGAACGTATACGAGATTTTTTCAAATATATAGTTCCATTCATTTACGATACTGTTCATGTATACGGTATTGATTACGGTGAAAAAATGGAAGCCAGTTTAGTGGAGGAGCAAATCTTATCTACTACAATGGCAGCAAAGTACGAAATTGAGAAGTTCAATGGGGGTAATTTCTCCCTTTGAAAATTGAAGATAAAGGCGATCTTAAGAAAGGATAATTGTTTAGCGGCAATTGGAGACATACCAACAGGGATAACTAACAAAAAATGGAATGAGATGGATGACAATGTTCTGGCTAATCTTTATCTAACATTAGCAGATTCGGTGTTATCAAGTATTGTGGAGAAGAAGTCAGCAAAAGAAATTTGGGATGTGCTGACAAAGCTCAATGAGGTAAAATCATTTCACAATAAGATTTTCTTAAAGAGGCGACTCTACACTCTTTGAATGGGTGAGTCCACATCGGTTATGGACCACATCAACAATCTTAATACGTTGTTCTCCCTACTGACAATGTTTGGCCATAAGATTGAGCCAACCGAATGAGCGGAGCTTCTACTCCAAAGTTTTCCAGATTCGTATAATCAACTCATCATCAACATTACAAATAATATTCGATCAGATAATCTAATCTTCGATGATGTTGCAGCGACTATTCTGGAAGAGGAATCCAAGCACAAAAATAAGGAAGACAGATATGAAATTAGGAATAACTTCCTAAGAGGGGGGGTGAATTGGCTTTTAAAAATTTCTTTTAATTCCTTTTTAGAATTCTTAAACTTATTTTATTTCTTTTAACCAATTTGTGACTTATTTGATTAATTTGTTAAGCACTCAAGAACATTGTTTCTTTATTTAATTTTTAACCATACAAATATCCAATCATTCAACCAAACCAATCAACTATAATTAAAAAGTAAACAAACAAGCCAATACACAACACTTATGTAATATAACAACTCAAGATAGTTGTTTGTTTATATTAGCCAAATTTGAACCAAACCCTGTAGTGAATGAGAATTTATGCTTGCTGATGTAAAGCCCTATATAGATGAATCCAATCACTCTTTCCAAATATTTAAAAATTTTAATAAACTTTTGGTAAATTTATCTTTGGGGTGTTAACCAAGTAACGTACTCCCGTATGGTTTCAGTAAGATATGGTGTAACCAACGTACTCCCTTTCGGTTTTCGCAACCCAAATCAAAATTTGGACTTTAAGTTTACTTGATTTCCAAATATGCGTAGTATGTATAATTTAGATATTTAAAATATCCACGCAGTTGTATATGATCTGAAAATAAAGAATAGGAAAAGAGAGAGTGAGACGA
This sequence comes from Malania oleifera, assembly GCF_029873635.1. Classification (NCBI taxonomy): domain Eukaryota; kingdom Viridiplantae; phylum Streptophyta; class Magnoliopsida; order Santalales; family Ximeniaceae; genus Malania; species Malania oleifera. Next base: position 61,878,587 of record NC_080417.1, on the reverse strand, counting down.
TGATTTTTACGAGGTCCGGCTTATACTCAGCCTATGTCCTCACCTTTGGAAAACCACCAAAGGATTCACTAAACCTGTTCCGTTGACGGGTAGAGCAAAACCTGATTACAAGCGATACCCCACGCTCAAACATTCCTTCACTAGGCTAAAGCCCGCCTCTCCAAACGATGTCCCCTCGTTCGGTCACTCCTTTAGGCTAGAGCCCGCCTCTTTAAGCAATATCCCTTTGCTTAGCCAATGATCCAAAAAATCCTTGGAATGTCAAAGAATTACAATAAACAAGATATAATATGCATACAAATACACTCTCACAAAGAGCAAGTTAGTACAATTTCAGTACTATATACTTCAATGTAAAATATCAATATAAAATAGAATGAAACTTAAGTGTAGAATTCACCAATATCTTTCTTAGATGAGGATTAGAAGTATGAATTCAGAGAAGGAAGGATTAGCATTTCAGAATATCTCAGCAAAAGAGATTTGCAATGAGTGAGTAAGAGAACTTTGGAAGAATAAGAGTGCTTTCAGCTTCTTAAAACAGATTTTTCAATTCTTGGATATGTTTTGATTTGTAAAACCATGTATTTATAGGCTTTCAAACTTGTTTCCATGTTGCAAAAGTTTCCTTAGAGAGTTTCCCAAGTTGTTAGAAATTTTGGAGCTCAAAACGACTATATTTTAAAATATTAGAATTTAAAAATTTGCCCGTTGAACAGTGTTTAGATGACTGAAGTCTCGGATTTAGTCGTCTGAAGTTTTATAAGACTGTAATTTCAAAGTCAATATAGGTTCAGGCGCCTGAACTCACAGGGTCAGTCGCCTAAGGTTGTTCTGTCAGCTGTTTAGGCGCTTGAAGTTCTGCCGTGAACAGTGTTCAGTTGCTTGATAGCTTTAACCCCGCTTCAGTGTTTTAGCCATACCTTTTTCTGTATAACTCCAAATTAGGTATTCTTGGTGTCAAAAGAAAGATAAGAGAAATACTACAACTTTTATGTTGAACACTTTTTAGACTAAGGAGTTTTTGATAGATAAAAATTCACCTCAATTCGGATGTATAAAAACTGACAACATTTGGAAAAACTCTTTTTGGTGCTTTTCATTCCAAAAATGATTCTAACCCTTTTAAAATAATTTTTGACCTTATAAAAATATTTTCCAAATATTTTAAAAGGTATCTAGGTCCAAGAAGTTAACCTAAGAGTTTCAAAATATTTCAAACGATATTTTAAACATTAAAGCACTTACATGAGACTTCTAAGACATTAACATTTTAGATTCTTGAGTCTTCATGCTTTGTCCTTGGATTGAGTCCATATTTTCTTCAAACTTCCATATTCTTTGAGCTTTCTCACTTTGCCTTTCTTTGGCTCTTTTGACTTTAATATTCCTTGACTTTCAACAACTCATTCATGTCCTCATATTCTTCAATGTTTAATATATCATCTTTAAATCCATGTTTTGATTCATTTAAACTTCATTTGATCCTTGTGAGCACTTTGACCTTGCTTTCTCATATATGAGCCCTGAAATATTAGTGCTCACACAAATACATTAAATTTCACTTGTTTGTTAGCATCAAAACAAGATAACAAGATTTTAAGCCTTATAAGGCCAACAAGATCGTCTAGTTCTCAACAAGTTGAGGTACTACCGATAACGAGAGGAAGATCAACAAAACGTGGCTCTAGTGGGAGTCACAATCATGGTAGATCAAAGTCAAGGAGTAAGAAGAATTTTAAATGCGACAATTGTGGCAAAAAAGGGCACATCTCGAAGGATTGTTGGTATAAGAAGAAGAATATAGGGAAAGCTCCTGAGGAGAACACTTCTTAAGGATGCATTGTAAGTACTTCCAGCGATGGCGAAATCCTATACAGCGAAGAGAAAACTATCTCTAAAGGTTGTAAGAAACTCACTGATGTATGGATCATGGATTCTGGAGTAACCTGGCACATGACCTCTCACTGAGACTGGTTTCACTCTTATGAACCTATATTAGGCAGATCTGTATTCATGGGTAATGATCATGCCTCAGAGATTGTTGTTGTTGGTAATATCAAACTGAAGATGTATGATGGTATGATTTGCACTATTCATGTCACGCCCCGAACCTGAAAATAGGCCCCAGGGTGTGATTTAGTAATCTAACATGTCTCTGTATCATACAATCGTCCATGATACCATACAATGCAAGGGACCAACCCCGCAGGGTTCACGTATACCCTATACACAATTACATACACCATATACGCAGCGGAATAAATCAACTAATACATTTATAAACCATACCAGAGTCTATACAAAATAGGAGTTAATTCCCCAAAATACATAACATACCTCGGGTGTCTATATAACCCAAAATGACAACCCGATAAAGGACCAATATGTACACAAGTACTTCTACACAGCTAACCAAGCACCACGCTCCTAAACCACTAGAACGCTAATGTTGGCTGCTCGATGGACCTGAAAAATATTTGTGTGATATGGGTGAGACACCTCTCAATAAGGGAGAAACAGGTTATATTAGTGTGTGGATACATGAGTGTTACTTTCAACAGTAAAACATACATTTCACAATATCAGTATTTTCACAAATACAGTTCTAGTATACATACGATACGAAAGCAATATGATCTGGTGTCGTCACACCCTTCGGCCTAAGCCAGGCTGTCTGGTGGTATTTCACACCTTTCAGCAAAAGCTGGACTATTTGGTGGTATTTCACATCCTTCGGCAAAAGTCGGTGCACCTGGTAACCTGGCATAGCATAAGCCCCCATAGTATTGAACCGGTGCAGATATGGTGTTCTCACACCCTTCAGTAAAAATCGGCTGATTTGATGGTATTATGTACCCTTTAGTAAAAGCCAAACTACGAAACCTGCGGTCTTATTCCGGCTCGGTTCAATATCGCAGCCTATGACATTTTAATCCGGCCCTCTTTGATATATTCCCACCAGTATTATCCCACCAAGGCATTTTCAAAAAACGTGGATCATTTTGGAACTCACGTCCCTATATCACATTTGAATAATTCACAGCCTATGGTAGTTAATCGTCATGCTTTACTACAAAATACATTATTCAAATTCATCATCTCACTCCACACTCATTTGGGTAAACAAACAATCACATATCAGGTGTTCCAAAAAATACAGTTTAAAATAATCTGTTAGCTTTACCGTGATCCCAAGAGGGGGGTGAATTGGTATTTTTAAAATTTAATTCCTAGGTCAATCTCCTAACACCAGTATATTCACAATCCTATGGTCAATCTAGTGCAAGTAAAGTAAATGTATACCAAATAGTAAATAAAGCAATTTAATCAATCACACAAGCACTAGAAAGCAGTAAAGAGAGGGTGACACGCAGATATGTTATTGAGGTTCGACCAATTGCCTACGTCCCTGCCTTAGCTAACAAGCACATGGATTACCACTATAACTTGCTCACTTAAAAGGGTAGAGCGGGACCCATACAAACCAGGTCAAGTAGCACAAGGCTGACCTCAACCTTTACACTAATCCTTATCGAGCCGAATTACCGCCCCCTCAGGCCACGCTTGGAAACACTCAAATTTTACAATCAAATGGTATAGATAAAAGTGCTTTCATGTAAAACAGATATGTACCCAAATGCGTTCAATCACATACACCACAAAATGATTTAATATGTAAGCTCAGTGTGGTCCAATAGTTCAACTCTCAAATGTATTTTTTATTAGTGTAGTGAGTACGTGAGAGTGTCAACAACAATCTGTGTATCTCAAAATGTTCAATCAAACGTGTTCACACAGAATATCAAGTGAGTTTCAAGTATGTCAATCAGTAGGATGTCTCAATCACGAATATAGTGTATATGCTTGGTTTGCAAAAGTTATGCAATCTTTGTATTCAGCAAATGATATATACTTGAATAAATATTGCAACAAAGATTAATACCACATACAAAAATATCTTTTCACAAATATTTCAATATAGATTCCACAAGATATTTGAGTAAGTTTGAAAATATTTTTGCAAGCCAAAAAAAAATACAAGCTTCCTAAGATATTGCAATACGAATGCAATACTCTGAAGCTTAGGAAAGTCTTCTTAAGATAGGCTTATGAGAAAAACCCCCTAAGAACACTTAGGTTTAGCTCTCAATGAAAATCGATTCAATGACACAACAATAAGAGAGCAAACCTTTTTGTATAAACACTCAAAACACTTACAGAGGATTTAGGAACTTGAAAAGGTAAGCTAGAGTACTTTTTAGAAAGAATATGGGTAGTAGAGAGTATTTTGCTTAAGAGAGAATTTTTGAATTTGTTTGCTTAATCTTGTTACTAGTTTTTCCAAATAAAGGGGTATATATAGACACCCCATGAAATATAACCGTTGGGGACCTATTGGGAATTACTAGTAAAGTTTAATGACATATTAGAAACTTTAACCATGTTTAAAATATTTTAACCATGGTAAAAAACTTGGGCAACCCGAGAGGTTCGGTCGACCAGAAACCTTTTCAGTTGACCGAAGTTCATATGGTTCGATCGACCGGGCATAGTTTAAACTTGGGACTTGTTCGACCGGGCATAGTTTAAACTTGGGACTCGTTCGACCGAAATATACATGCTCAAGGCAATTTTTCATTCTATCGAGGTTCAGTCGACCAAGCCTTTTTGAATTGGACAATTCGGTCGACCAGACCGTTGGGATTTCTCTCGAGGACCCTCGATTGATCAGGTTGGTGGTATGCAAATTCTTCTCGGTCGACTAGGAAGTCAAACTGTTGACTTCAGAAGGGTTCAGTCGACTGGGCCATTTTGAACTACAAGAATTCAATCGACCAAACTGTGGTCAACTTGTTGACTGGGACTAGGTTCGGTCGACCGAGGGCAGAATGAACTACCATGGTCGGTCGATCGAAAGTGCACAAAGTATGTATTTCGGTCCTATTTTGAATCACAAACACCCTATTCAATGTGCCTAACATATGTGAACATGAGTGAGTGTCCTAAGGTTATTTTTAGGTCCCTTTGAAGATACCAAAAAAATTTGGTGTCGGTCGACCAAAGGGTAAAGCCCTAAGGTCTTTCTAAGGTCATCTGGGTTATACTTGGTTTGAGCTTACGTATTATACCATGCATGTGATGTGTGTGTGCTTATTACAAACCAAAGACCCTAATTACTATTACAGTCCCTTTACATGAATGAATTATAATACAGCACAAGAAATTTGGTCTTCAATTGTAATTTGGTTTTTCAAGCTTCACTTGCTCCATGTGCATTATGATCTTGACAATTTAGGTTCCTGCACATAATCTCAAACACCCATTAGATATATAATGAGTATTTGTCATAATCAAAATTGGGCATGACCTATAAGGTCAACATTCTCCCCCTTTTTGAAGATGACAAATACGACAAGCAAAAATATAGGTTTAAGCCTAAGAAGGCTCCCCCTTTCAATATGCATCAAATTTATTTTTAAACAAAGTTATTTTACCCATTATTTTTGCCCCTTTCCATCTCCTCCTTTTGTCAACAGCAAAAATGGCCGGTTAAGTTAAGACTCTAGGTAATGGGTAAGTATTACAGTTATACAAGAAGAATTTTGGAAAGATTTAGAAAAAATTTCAGCAGAGTGCCATTTGTAAATCGAACTTTCCAAAATAAATCCTGTAAAAGTGTAACCTGTTTGAGTTTAAATATTTCCTAATAGTTTATCCACAACTATTCAAACACTTCAGTATGGTCCAACAAGCAAATAAAATTTTAGCATGATCATGAAGTGGACGAGAGTTGTGCATCACAAGTAATAATCAATATTTGATGCATTCAATATTATCATGCTATAGAGATAAGAAATATGCACACAAGCAATAATCAACTTTCACAAAGTATAAAACAAGAATGCAAATCATTAATAATATTAGTTGCTAAGACTTAGAAAGTTCTCATTTGAGAGCTCCCCCTAAATTTATGCAAGTTATGAAACATTTAAGTTTAGGAAGCTTGTCTACTATGCATTAAGCCTAACTCTCGTCTAATCTGTATGAACCTATCATCGGGAAGTGGTTTGGTGAACATATTAGCTCACTGTTCATTAGTGCATACAAACTCAAGATCCACTTCTCTTTTTTGCACATGATCACGAAGAAAGTGGTGTCTAATTTCAATGCGTTTAGTTCGTGAATGTGAGATAAGATTTTTAGAGATGTTGATTGCACTAGTATTATCACATTTAATCGACATTGTTTTGTAGTGCAATCCAAAATCCACAAGTTGTTGTTTCATATAAAAAGTTTGGGCACAACAACTTCCAGCCGCAATGTGTTCCACTTCGGTTGTGGATAAGGCAACTGAGTTTTGTTTCATGAAGAACCAAAAAATAAGAGATTGTCCTAAATAATGACAAGTGTCGCTAGTGCTTTTTCTATCAACCTTACTACCAGCAAAGTTAGCATCAATATAACTAACAATCTTAAAAGTAGTATGCTTAGGGTACCACAAGCCTAATTCTATAGTTCCAACTAGATACCTAAGGATTCGTTTAATAGCTTTTAGATGAGATTCCTTAGGGGCAGCCTGAAACCTAGCACACATACACATAACAAACATAATATCAGGCCTACTAGCAATGGGAGACTCCCAATCATGCCATGATACAATTTTACGTCAACGAAAATTCCTTACTCATCTTTATCAAGCTTAATGGAAGAGTTCATAGGTGTACCAAGAATTTTGCAATCTTCCATATTAAATTTCTTTAGCAAGTCCCTGATATATTTAGATTGGCATATGAAAGTTCCATGATTAGCTTGCTTAATTTGTAGCCCTAAGAAGAAACTAATTTCACCTATCATGCTCATTTCAAATTCACTTTGCATGCATTTGGCAAATTCATTACACAACTCATCATTAGTTGCCCCAAAAATGATATCATCCACATAAATTTGAACAAGGAGCATATCATCATTTTTGGATTTGATGAAAAGTGCAGTGTCAATTTTGCCATGGGTAAACCCATTTTTCAGTAGAAAACTACTAAGCCTTTCATACCAAACTCGAGGAGCTTGCTTCAATCCATATAAGGCTTTAGACAACCAGTACACATGATCAGGATATTTATGATTTTCAAAACCGGGTGATTGTTCTACGTAAACCTCTTCATTAATGAAACCATTTAGAAAAGCGTTTTTAACATCCATTTGAAATAATTTAAAATTTTTAAAAGCGGCAAAGGCAAGTAACATATGAATGACTTCTAACCTAGTAACAGGAGCATATGTTTCATCAAAGTCAATCCCTTCCTGTTGGTTATACCCTTGGGCAACTAGTTTAGCTTCATTCCTAGTTACTACCCCATTCTCATCTTTCTTATTTCTATATACCTATTTAGTTCCAATGATGGTGTGCTCATTAGGCCTAGGAACTAAGGTCCACACTTTGCTTCTTTCAAATTGGTTAAGTTCTTCTTGCATGGACATCACCCAAGACTCATCCTCTATGACTTCTTTAATTTTTTAGGTTCTTCTTGGGATAAGAAAGCAGAATGATTCACTAGATTTCTAATGGAGGATCGTGGCTACACCATGGGACAGTTCACCTATGATTTGATCTATAGGGTGATTCCTAATGAATTTCCAATCTCTAGGCATATCCTGATTTCCATTTTCATTCTCTTCAAGTGATTTTTAATTTGCTTCTTAATTTTCACTTGCATTGTTTTCAATAGACATTTTTTCTAAACATTTTTTAATATCAATATCATCTTCATCATCTTTATTAGAAAATGGATTAGCTTCATCAAGCACAACATGAATAGATTCAATCATAGTTAAAGTTCTTTTATTGAAAACCCTATATGCTTTACTATTAAGTGCATAGCCTAGGAAGATGCCTTCATCAGATTTAGAGTCAAATTTTCATTGATGTTCATTATCTCTAAGCACAGAGCATTTACAACCAAACACATGAAAATAGGAAATATTAGGCTTATGGTTGTTCCACAATTCATAAGGGGTTTTATTAATCGAAGGTCTAATCAACACCCTATTCATAACATAGCATGCAGTATTAATGGCCTCGGTCCAAAAATATTTAGGTAAGTTATGTTCATTCAACATAGTTCTACCAATTTCTTGTAGTGACCTATTCTTTCTTTCTACTACACCATTTTGTTGAGGTGTCCTAGGTGCTGAGAAGTTATGTGATATGCCCTCTAAGTCACAATATTTTTCTATGGTTCATTTTTGAATTCCGTGCCTCTATCACTTCTTATGTGAGTTATTTTATATCCCTTTTCATTCTGGATTCTCCTACAAAGTTTGGTAAACTGTTCACATGATTCATTTTAAGTGCAAAAAACAGTACCCATGTGAATCTAGAAAAGTCATCCACAATTACAAAGGCATAAGATTTACCACCAAGACTTTGCACAGAATTAGGTCCAAACAAATCTAGGTGAAGCATCTCTAAAGGTCTAGTAGTAGATATGAATTTCTTTTTCTTAAAACTAGATTTTGTTTGCTTACCCATTTGATATGCATCATAGATTCTATCATTTACAAAAGACATCCTAGGCAAGCCTTTAACTAATTTTTTTCTAACAAGTTTAGACAATAAATCCATGCTAGCATGTCCTAAACGCCTATGCCATAACCAACTAGCTTCATTTATAGTAGAAAAACATGTTACTTGTTATGAAACTAAATTGTCAAAAGAGGTAGTATAAACATTTTCATGTTTATCAGCAGTAAAAAACATTTTGTGATCTATTTTGTCTTCTACTATGCATTTGTCATTTTCAAAAGATACTTTATATCCTATGTCACACAGCTGACTTATGTTAAGTAAATTATGTTTCAGTCCATCAACCAACAAAACATTATCAATAGTAAGAGAGGAATCCTTACCAACCTTAGCTACCCCGATGATACGTCCTTTGGCATTGTCTCCAATTGTTACATAGCCTCCATCCTTGGGAACAATTGATGTGAATTTTCCCTTGTCACCGATCATGTGTCGTGAGCACCCACTATCCAAGTACCATCTGTCCTTGGAGGAGGACGATCTTAGGCATACTTGCAAAATAAGCTAAGTGATTGATGTTGGTCCCCAAATTTTGTTGGGTCCACGGGGGTTAGTAGTAGGATCTCCCTTAACTACCCATACCTTCCTAATTCTAGCATGCTTTTTCCTAAGTGGACAATCAAATTGAATGTGACGAATCTGTTTACATTTAAAACATCTTAATCTACACTTAGGCTCTTTAGGAGGAATATAAGATTTTGACTCATGTGTAAAGTGTCCTAAGTAAAGATTAGGTCGTCTAACATTTTCAATACCATTAAAATCAAGACCCTCTTTACTTAAAGAGTTTCTTTGGGCACCAATTAATTTTCAAAGTTTTCTTTGCCCTTAGTGAATTTAAAAATGATTTTGGAACTATCCTCCCATTTCCTCTCAAGCTCAATAATAGTAGCATTTTTTTCTTTTAAAATAGAGGCATGAGAGGTTTTTGCCATATTAAATAATTTTTACCAATTTTCATATTTCTTTTTCAAATCATTATTTTCTTTGGTCATTTTTCCTAAAAATTTTGAAACACGAATATATTCAAACATTAATTCTCTAAATGTAGGCATGCAGTCAAAATCATAATCATCAGGTGAATAATAAGAAGATAATGAACTAGAAGACTATACCTCATCCTCGTGTGCCATCAAACACAGATTAGCGACCTTTGTGTCACTATGATCTGAATCTGAGTCGCTGCTATTGAATTTGTCCTATGAAGTTCCAGTCTTCATGGCTTTCTTCTTTTTCTTAACCTCCTTTTTTAGCAGTGGGAAGTTGGGTTTGATGTGCCCCACCTTGTTGCAGTTATAGCACGTAGGAGCATTTGATTTTTCTTTCATTTTGCTGGACTCTCCCTTCTCATTAGTAGAGTCTCTATATTTTTTAAATGGTTTCCTGTTCTTCCTGAAAAATCTGCTAAACTTTCTGGTTAGCATAGCCATTTCATCATCAGTGTCAAACTCACTGCACTCACTAGATGTGTTATTTGATGCTTTCAGTGCAGTCACTTTCTTAGCCCTATTATTCTTATTAAGTCTTTCATTTATGGACAATTGACAAGTAATCAACGAACCTATCAATTCATCTAAGGTCATGGCCTTAAGGTCTTTACCCTCAGCAATGGTCATAGCCTTAGCTTCCTAAACAGGAGGTAAGCCTCTAAGAATCTTCCTAATCATCTCATATTTGGGATAGGTCTTTCCTAATGCATGCAATGAGTTTATGATGTGTGTGAATCTAGTGTACATGCTCTGAATGGACTCACCTACATTCATCCTAAATGCCTCATACTCACCGGTCAACATATCTATCCTACTGTCCTTCATATCTCTAGTACCCTCATATGTGACCTCTAACTTATCCCATATTTCTTTTGCAGTAGAACATGCCATGATCCTGTTAAATTCATTTACATCAAGACTATAGTATAAAATATTCTTGGCAGTGGCATTAATACTAACAGCCTTCATATCATCATCATCATACTCATCCTCAGTATTAGGAACCCGAGCTGCACCCTCAGTTTTCATAGGGACATAATTTCCCTTAGAGACAATCCTCCACACCTTCCAATTAGTATTCTGAAGGTAGATGCGCATCCTCTGTTTCTAGAAGGTGTAATTAACACCACTGAAAATAGGAGGTTGTGTGGAAGATGGTCCCTTAGGGAAAGGGGTCACGGAGCTACGAGCCATATGTGGTCTTTTTGTAAAGTAACAACTAGTTTATGCTACGTGGCTCTGATAACAATTGTTATCTTCACCTTGATCCCAAAAGGGGGGGGGGGGCGAATTGGTATTTTTAAAATTTCATCCCTAGGTTAATCTCCTAACACCAGTATATTCACAACATTATAGTCAATCTAGTGCAAGTAAAGTAAATGTATACCAGATAATAAATAAAGCAATTTAATCAATTACACAAGCACCAGAAAGTAGTAAAGAGAGGGTGACACGCAGATATGTTATTGAGGTTCGACCAATTGCCTACGTCCCTGCCTTAGCTAACAAGCACATGGATTACCACTATAACTTGCTCACTTAAAAGGGTAGAGCGGGACCCATACAAACCAGGTCAAGTAGCACAAGGCTGACCTCAACCTTTACACTAATCCTTATCGAGCCGAATTACCGCCCCCTCAGGCCACGCTTGGAAACACTCAAATTTTACAATCAAATGGTATAGATAAAAGTGCTTTCATGTAAAATAGATATGTACCCAAATGCGTTCAATCACATACACCACAAAATGATTTAATATGTAAGCTCAGTGTGGTCCAATAGTTCAACTCTCAAATGTATTTTTTATTAGTGTAGTGAGTACGTGAGAGTGTCAACAACAATCTGTGTATCTCAAAATGTTCAATCAAACGTGTTCACACAGAATATCAAGTGAGTTTCAAGTATGTCAATCAGTAGGATGTCTCAATCACAAATATAGTGTATATGCTTGGTTTGCAAAAGCTATGCAATCTTTGTATTTAGCAAACGATATATACTTGAATAAATATTGCCACAAAGATTAATACCACAAATACAAATATCTTTTCACAAATATATCAATATAGATTCCACAAGATATTTGAGTAAGTTTGAAAATATTTTTGCAAGCTAAAAAGAAATACAAGTTTCATAAGATATTGCAATACGAATGCAATACTCAAAAGCTTAGAAAAGTCTTCTTAAGATAGGCTTATGAGAAAAACCCCCTAAGAACACTTAGGTTTTGCTCTCAATGAAAATCGATTCAAAGACCCAACAATAAGAGAGCAAACCTTTTTGTATAAACACTCAAAACACTTACAGAGGATTTAGGAACTTGAGAAGGTAAGCTAAAGTACTTTTTAGAAAGAATATGGGTAGTAGAGAGTATTTTTCTTGAGAGAGAATTTTTGAATTTGTTTGCTTAATCTTGTTACTAATTTTCCCAAATAAAGGGGTATATATAGACACCCCATGAAATATAACCGTTGGGGACCTATTGGGAATTATTAGTAAAGTTTAATGACATATTAGCAACTTTAATCCTGTTTAAAATATTTTAACCACGGTAAAAAATCAGGGCAACCCGAGAGGTCTGGTTGACCAGAAACCTTTTCGGTCGACCGTAGTTCATATGGTTCGGTCGACCAGCATATTTTGAACTTGGGACTCAGTCAACCAAAATGTATATGCTCAAGGTGATTTTTCATTCTATCGAGGTTCGGTCGACCAGACCGTTGGGATTTCTCCCGAGGTGCCTCGGTCGAATAGGTTGGGGGTATACAAATTCTTCCCGGTCGACCAAAAAGTCAAACTACTTCAGGAGGGTTCGGTCGACCAGGCCATTTTGAACTACAAGAGTTTGGTCGACCGAGTTGTGGTCAACTTGTTGACCCAGACTAGGTTTGGTCAACCGGGGGCAGAATGAACTACCAAGGTCGATCGACCGAAAGTGCACAAAGTGTGTATTTCGATCCTGTTTTGAATCACAAACACTCTATTCAATGCGCCTAACATATATGAGCATGAGTGAGTCCTAAGGTAATTTTTAGGTCCTTTTGAAGATACCGAAAAAATACGGTGTCGGTCAACCGCCCCTAAGGTCTTCCTAAGGTCATTTGGGTTATACTTGGTTTGAGCTTATGTATTATACCATGCATGTGATGTGTGTGTGCTTATTACAAACCAAAGACCCTAATTACTATTACAGTCCTTTCACATGAATGAATTATAATACAACATGAGAAATTTGGTCTTCAATAATAATTTGGTCTTTCAAGCTTCTTTTGCCCCATGTGCATTATGATCTTGACAATTTAGGTTCCTGCACATAATCTCAAACACCAATTAGATATATAATGAGTATTTGTCAAAATCAAAATCGGGCATGACCTATAAGGTCAACATAATCAAAGGTACGGTCATCTCTATGTCATAGTTTATACCAATATAAAGTTTTTCAACAGAAATGGAGATGATACCTGAAACCCCCAATTTTCTCAAAAATGGTAAACCAAAAATCTCGTAATTTCAATCGATAGATTTTCCCAAATAAGAAACCAAAACATCCACAGAATCGTAAACTATAGTTTTACCAATTCAGATTATAAAAACAACTGATATAAATAGAAACCCCTTACTTTTCCCAAAAATCGAAACACAAACTTAATCAGTCCAAAACAACAACACAGGACCCCCAAAAATCTAAAAATCGAAGAACAATACTTCGATATATTCACAACTACTATAGATCTATTGAACCAAAAATGAAATTGAATTCTTGCCTCAATTTTGGATCAAAACCCAAAAATCCTCGAAACGAAATTTCGATCCGTTATAAACGCAGAGATTGCTCTCCTGGTCCACGTGGTAACGTTGAATCATTGATTTGGGTTATAAATGGCCCAAAACCAAGAGAAAGAAAGAGTGGTTTGAGAGAGAGAGAGAGAGAGAGAGAGAGAGAGAGAGAGAGAGTTTTAGTTTACTTAGCAAAGAAGAAATGAATAGATATTTATAACCCCTTTGACCCGGCCAGACTCGTCGACGAGATAGTGTCCTCATCGATGAGCATAAGAAGGGAGTTCGTTGATGATGAAGTGGCCTCGTTGACAAGCTTGAGATTTCAAAATTTCCCAAAATCCCACGACATCCTCTCGTTGACAAACCTCTGAATTTCGTCGCTGAGTTGTAGAAGGGACCTTATCGACAAGAAAAGGAGCCTCGTTGACGAGCCATGCTAGTTTTCCCTTTTTAATTTCCTTCCTCTTTTCTTATTTATTTAATTCAAAATTTTCGGGTCGAGTTCTTACAACTTCCCCTTCTTACAAAAATTTCATTCTCGAAATTTGTAATCTCTCACTAGATAACTCACCCACAAACCAAAATGTATACTAGACTTTAGAAAGAGTCGGCGGCCACCCACATAGTAGCACCGTCCCAAATATATAATATACCTTCACTTATGGAGGAGGAATACTGTGGTTACATACATAGTTTCTTGGGAGTTCACAATGTCACAAAACTCTCCTACAGACTAACCACACATTAATACTCTAGAAAGATACATCAAATACTTACCTAAACTGTACTTGTAGACATTACCCTAAAAAAATGTGGATAATTCTAGCGTATTTTAGTCTCCAATTCCCAAGAAGTCTCCTCAACTGTGTGATTCTACCACGGTACTTTCACCAACGATATCTCCTTGGTATGCATCTTCTGAACTTTCTAGTCCAGAATCTAAATGGGTATCTCCTCATATGCCAAAGCATCCTCAATCTCTAAGGATTCGTAACTAAACACATGTGACGGATCCGTCACGTACCTCCTAAATGTACATAGATACGTGGAATACATTGTGGATCTTAGAGAGCGTTGGAGGTAGTGCATTCCTTTAGGCTATTGGATCCATTCGTTTACGTACGTCAAATGGTATGATATACCTTGGGCTCAGCTTGCCCTTCTTTTCAAACCTCATCACCCCTTTCGTCAGAGTGATTCTTAAGAATATCTTACCCCCTACCCCAAATTCCAACTCACGACGACAAACATCCGTGTAACTCTTCTGCCGACTATGAGCTAATTTAATCCTATCCCTAATCAATCTGACCTTTTCAGAAGCTTGTTGTACGAGTTTGGGACCCAATACCTGCTGTTCACCAACCTTATCCCAGTACAGAGGAGACCGACACCTCCAACCATACAATGTCTCGAATGGTTCCATCCAGTACTAGTTTTGAAGCTATTGTTATAGGAAAATTCCACTAACAGTAAAAACTGAATCTAACCACCACCAAAATCTAACATACAAGCCCATAACATATCCTCCACGATCGGTATCATCCTCTCTGACTGTCCATCAGTCTAGTGGTGGAATGCTGTACTGAAATTAAGTTTCATCTTCAGTGCCTCCTATAAGCTCTTCTAGAATCGAGAAGTGAATCTTGAGTCTCGATCTGAAATAAAGGACATCGGCACCCCGTGCGTTTTGACTATCTCCTGCACATATAGATCTACTAGCCTACTCAAGGAGTAGCTAACCTTCATCGGTACAAAGTGAGCAGATTTCGTCAACTTATCCACAATCACCCAAATTGCATTCTACCCGTGAACTGCTGGTGGTAACCTGGTGACAAAGTCCATGGAGATGTGCTCCAATTTTTACTTTAGGATGCTCAATGGCTGCAATGGCCCTACCGACCTCTGATGTTTAGCCTTTACCTGCTAACATGTCAGACATTGCTTCACAAATCAAGTAATCTCCCTTTTTATGCCACTTCACCATAAAGATTTGCATAAATCTTGATACATCTTCGTGCTACCCGGATGTACCATATACAAAGAACGATGCGCCTCCTCCAAAATTATCCTCTTTATACCCTTGTTGTTTGGAACACACAGCTTAGTTCCAAACCTCAATACACCTCCCTTAGAGATATTAAAATCGGTAGCCAGCCCCTGCTGCACCTTCTCTACAACCTTGACTAACTCCGCATCATTAGCTTGCGCGGCTTTAATCCTCTCTAATACTGTCAGCTGGATCACCAAGATAGCAATGGAAGCCTGATGACTATCATCCACCAACTCCATACCAAGACTCTCAAGACCCCGTCTGATATGATGCTGACCTACTACTGCAGATACTAATGCATGCTCTGACTTCCAACTCAACGCATCAACTACCACATTAGCTTTCCTCGGATGATAGATATTGGTGTGTAGTCCTTGATTAGTTCCAACCACCTCCTCTGCCTTATGTTCAACTCCTTCTGCATGAAAAAGTATTTGAGGCTCTTATGGTCTGTGAAGATCTTATATTATTCACTGTATAAGCAGTGTCTCTAGATCTTCAATGCATACACCACTACCGCCAACTCCAGATCATGCGTGGGGTAATTTTTCTCGTACTCCTTGAGTTGCCAGGAAGCATAAGCAATTACTTTCCCCCGTTACATCAACACACATCCCAAACCTTTCAGTGATGCGTCACTGTAAATCATAAAACCACCGTCCCAGATGGGATGGTTAAACCCAGGGCAACTGGTCGGTGTTTTAACTTCTGAAAACTTTGCCCACACTCATTGATCTAATCAAATCTCACATCCTTCCTTGTTAACCATGTTAAAGGGCCAGATTACTTAGAGAATCCCTCCACAAACCACCTGTAATACCCAGCTAGTCCTAGGAAACTTTGAACATCCTGAACCGTCTTTAGTTTGACCCAGTCAATCACTGCTTCTACCTTACCTGGATTAACTGAGATACCACCTACCGACACGACATAGCCAAGAAATGTTACCTGCTTCAACCAGAACTCACATTTCTTCAACTTGGCATACAACTTCTTTTCCCGTAGTACTTGAAGTACCAACCTCAGATGGTTTTCATGCTCTTTCGAACTCCTAGAATATAATAAAATATAGTCGATGAATCCCACTACGAACTGATCCAGGTACTCATGGTAAACCATGTTCATTAGGTCTATAAATACTGCTGGAGCATTAGTCTACCCAAATAGCATGACCAAAAACTCGTAATAACCATATATGGTTTGGAAAGCAGTCTTCGTAACATCCTCAATCCTAAATTTCACCTAATGATACCCTGACCATAGATCGATTTTTAAAAAACCTACGTTCCCTGTAGTTGGTCAAACAGATCATCTATACAAAGCAACGATATTGGCCTTACAAGACTTAACATCCTGTTTTGATGCTAACAAACAAGTGGAACTTAACATATTTGATTAAGTATTGTCATTTTAGGATTCAATGATGAAAGTAAGGTCAAGTGTTCAGAAGGATTCATGAAAGCTTATATTTCAAAGAAGGATGATCAATATGAAGCTTAAAGCATGGATTCAAAAATGAATTCAAAGATAAAGCTTGAAGATCATGAGAGCATGAGGATTAAAGAGAACTTGATTAAAAGCTCAAGGATGATTTATGATTTAATAGAGGTTGAAGATTATGAGAGCATGCATATTAAAGTGAACTTGCTAAAAGCCTAAAGTACATTGAAAGCTTGAAGAGAGGAAAGTTTCAAAGCAAAGATTTACATGAAGATCAAAAGTTTAGAGTTTTGAGGATGTCTTTATGTAAGTACTTCATGTAAACCTCAACATAAATTGAATTGAAGCTTTTACAAATAAAAAGAAACTAAGAAACAAATTTTTTGATAGACCTAAAAAATGTTTTAAATCAAAATGATAATGTTGACTTTATGAGTCCAATCCAGTTTTGATAATGACAAATCACTTGGTATTTGATCTGTGTATTGAGATTGTGAATAGGAACTATATATAGCATGCACGGAAGGATAACAAGTCATGGAAGCCATGAAGATTAAAGCATACATATCTTGGCACAATCCATGGAACTAAAAAGAGTATAAGAATGAAGATGCAAGCGGCAAGTTCAAGATCGTCATGGGAATGGGTATTTAGAACTGAATGTACTTACATTTCATATGATTTAATTTGAGGCTCAACATATACCCTAGAATGACCTTAGGACTTATGCATCTCATGAACATCATTAGGGGATATTTATGAACTTAAAAATACGTTTAAAACCCCGAAAAATATTTTTATAAAAGAGCCAAGAAAGAGAGCAAAGTAGATTTTTTGAACTAACAAGAAAAAATCCATGAATTGGTCACTTCAAAAGATCGAACTTAAGCTCAGTCGTCTAAAGAATTTCAAATCTATAGAAAATCATACAAGAATATTGAAAAAAATAAGGATAAAATTATTCAAGCTTATTAATGCTTATCTTATTGAAACTAATGAAAATTGTTGGTCTCAATCAATGAATGAATCATATAAGGCTTATTAGAAAGAATTAAAATATATGAAGTTTGGGTATTTATATGAAATCAAAAGAAAAGAAAATTTGAAGCAAATTGAGCTTATTGCATGAGTACTTTGATAAAGAAAAGAGCTTGGCAGAGAAATTGTGAAAGAAAAAAAAGGTCAGCCGACTTACCATAAGCTCAACCGACTGACTGAACAAACACCCTAAGGAGAAAGGATAGGTCAGCCGACTGACCATAAGCTCAGCCGACTAACTAAAGGTAAAATTTTTAAACAGGTTTAATATGAAATATATTTGAGAATAAGAGATACTTGAGCAATAAAAAAAAAAAAAAATTTTAAGCAAAAGCATAGTACAATGCACATGATAATGATATACTCCATGTTTACATGATATGCAATATGCTACGTGTGTATATCTTGAAATTGGTATCCTGAAATCTCTAAAGACAATGAGAATATTGATGATTTATAACTCACTATATTTTGAAAATTTGAGCATAAAGTTATTAAGTATGATTTAGAAACATGAATTTTGATATGATTTGATTATTTCTTGACCATACATGCTAATGATGGATCATATGGATAAATTGAAAAATTTGCATCTAATTAATTTAGTATCCATGAGCAGTGCATAATGTGACATTAGCATTGGTATCTATAAAGTAATGGTATCCATGAATATATCAATTGATATTTGAGCATGACAAGCATAATTATATCCATGAGTATGTTGTGACATTGATATGATATTGGCATTTGATATTAGTATCCATGAACATATACATAATATGAATCAAACGTTTGAAACATGGATGATAAATTTAGAAAGCATAATTGCCATCAAATCTAAATGTATTAAATTCAGGGGGAGTCATATGACTTGCTTGTACTATGTTTTGTTTCTCCCTAATTTTTCAATTGATATCATGAATTAATGAAATCTTCAATTAGTATTATTCTTTAAATGTTTTAATTGGTATCACAAATTCAAAAGTTCAATTGGTATCATGAATTATGAAATTTTCAATTGGTATCATGACTATTTGACTATTGAAGCACACTACACATGCCACGTTGAAAAATAATGAATTGAGTATGTACATATGCTTGATAAGCATGTTTGATATTCATATGTTCAAAATATGATTTTATTTGAACTTAATCATTTTTGATATCTTACTATTTTTGATTGATGTCAAAAGAGGGATAAGTTTTGAGTAAAAAATTGAGCACGGTATAAAAAAAAACGTTGAACATGATATATGTATCAAAAGGGGGAGAAGTATATGACATAGAATGATCTTGAACTTGAATGAGAAGTATTTCACATAGAATGATCTTGAACTTGAATGATGTAATGAGTATGATAGTAAAAGAGTTTTTGAAATTGATCTTGAACTTGCTAAGTTTGTTAAAATGATGCTTATTGTAAGGGGGAATCTTTTTAAAGCTCTTATTTTTTCTCCTTGTTTGTCATCATCAAAAAAGGGGAGATTGTTAGTCTTACAAGGCTTAACATCCTATTTTGATGCTGACAAACAAGTGGAACTTAACATATTTCGTTAAATAATGACATTTTAGGACTCGACCATGAGAAAGCAAGGTCAAGTGTTCAAAAGGAATCATGAAAGCCTATATTTCAAAGAAGGATGATCATATGAAGCTTGAAGCATGAATTCAAGGATGACTTATTATGAGAGCATGGATATTAAAGAGATTAAAGAATATCAAAGCTTGAAGAATATGAGAGCATGGATAGTAAAGAGTTTAAAGTATATCAAATCTTGAAGCAAAGCAAGAGAGCTCAAAGAAAAACAAGCATGAAGACTCAAGCACTTAGAATGTCAAATGTCCTAAGAAGTCTTTACGTAAGTGCTTCATATTTTAAATATCGTTTGAAATATTTTTCAAGCTCATTAGGATGCATCATAGACTTAGAGACCAGTTTTTAAAAACCTTGGAAAATGATTTTGAAAAATTACATTTGAGTCTTTCAAATAACAAAGGTTTAAAAATAAAAAGTAAAAATGAAAGTTTTTCAGAAAATGAAACTAGTCAGCTGACTGACCTAAGCAGGCCATATTTGCTCAGTCGACTGACAAAAACATACCTGTTGGACATCTACTTAGCTGACTGACCATTTTGAACTAAGATCAGCCAGTGGATGGACAAGCCCAGCCGATTGACACGCTTTGAACTGTGTTCAGTCGGCCGACTGACAAATCAATTGAATTAATTTTTGGAAAACAGAAATGCCTCAGCCATCTGTCCAGCCAACTGACCCTATATAAAATGCCTACCTAGTTGCCTATCCAGCCGACTGACCCTATGAAAAATTTAATTTTAAACTTCAATGGGAAAATTCTAAAAATTAGTTTTTTGAATGTGAGCGTTATAAAAACCTGGTGGACACTCCAAGTAGCTTGGGAAATAAGGGAACTCACTCTTAAGAGTCTATAAATACTCCTTTAACCCAAGGAATTAATTACCCTAGCATAATATTAGCATTCGAGCTCTCTAAATTCAATCTTCTCTTGTTCACTTATTGCAAAACCAATTTGCTGAGATAATCTAAAGTGTTGAATCCATCCTACTCTGATCTTTACTGCTGATCCTCATCTAGAGAAAGAATTGGTAATATCTTATACTTGAGCTTCAATTCTATTTCATATTGATATTTAAATTCTTGAAGTATATAGTGCTGAATTTGTACTAATATGCTCTGTTTGAGAATGTTCTTGTATGCAACGTTTATTTCATATCTCTTGTAGTTTTTGGATGATTCAAGGTGTTTGGATCGTTGACCAAGAATGGGGTATCACTTGGAGAGGTGCAGCTCTAGCATATTGAAGGAGTGACCGAGTGTGGGGTATCATTTGGAGAGGCAGTGCTCTATCCTATTGGAGGAGTGTGTAACAGTTTTATTCTACTTGAAAAGGAACTTATTTAGTGAATCCTTTGGTGGTTTGCCAAAGGCGAGGACATAGGCTGGGGATAAGCCGAACCTCGTAAAAACCCTGTGTCACTCTCTTTCCCTTACTCTCTCTAAATTTCAGCAAGCATGTAAACTGTGTGAATGTTTTAAATTCATTAGTCATAAAAAACTACGTGGATTGGAAATTGAATATACCAAAGTTTAATTTTAATTCAGGATTGTGGAAACCAAAAGGGAGTACGTTGGTTGATCAATACTTTGCGAAAACCTTAAAGGGAGTACGTTGATTGGTTAGCACCCAAAGATAAATTAACTAAGAGTTTATTTAAATTCTAAGTTTTTGGGAATTTGAGTTGTGGTTAGCATTGGAGAAATAAATTTCATTCTCTACAGGGCTTGAATCAAACTTATGTATATTTACAAAGTTACAAACAAGAAAATATCTTGAATTCTTGAAAAGCTGTAAATTGCCAAAAGGCTATCTTGATTGGATTTTTGTGGATTGAACACTTTGATTGTTGAATGGTTGGTTGATTATTTAAGTTTTATTTACTTGTGTTGTGTTGAATGCTTTAGTTGTTGGTTTGTGGATTGAATAAGTAAATAAGCTTTTATTAAACAAGTAAACACTTTGTTGTGTGATTATTAAATCAACAAGAGGTTAAGAATCTTAAAAAGAATTAAAAGAAAATTTTAATAACCCAATTCACCTCCCTCTTGAGACTACACCTTGGTTTTCAAAAACTAGTGGTATAGACGCTCTCATTTCTTTATGCAGTAAAGAGGATTTTATTCTCATATTTGTTTTCTACTATGCATCTATCATGCTCAAATGATACTCTATATCCTTTATTACAAAGCTGACTTATACTTAATAAATTATGTTTCAATCCATCAATCAATAAAACATTATCTATCATGAGAGAAGGATCCTTACCAACCTTATCTACTCCAATGATTCTACCTTTTGCGTTGTCACTGAAGGTGACGAATCCTCCATTCTTTGGTGTGATTGACGTGAACTTTGCTTTATATCCAATCATGTGTTTAGAGCATCTACTATTCATGTACCATTTATCCTTTGAAGAGGACGATCTCAAGCACACCTGCAATGGACATTTAATTGACTAATTTTGGTACCCATATTTTCTTGGGTCCGTGGAGGTTAGTGCTTGACTCTCCTTTGACTTTCCAGAGCTTCTTAATTTTAACATATTTTTTCGTAAAAGGACAATCAAATTTTATGTGACCCAACTTCTTGCATTTAAAGCATGTAGTATACCTATAAGATTCTTTAGATGGAATATAAAATTTTGACTCTCTCACAAAGTGACCCATGTAAAGGTGTTCCTATTTTAGGTTTTCCTTTCCATTAAAACCAAGACCTTCCAAATCTAAAAAAATTTCTTTGAACTCAAAGAAGTCTTTCAAAATTATTTTGATGCTCTGCGAATTTATAAATAATTTTAGATTTTTCTTCCAAATTTCTTTCTAACTCCTCAATTTTCAAATCTTTGTCTTTTATTAAAGAGGTATGAGACTTATTCTGTTTTCCCAATAGCTTTGAAAATTCCTTTAATTTTAATTTCAAATTAGAATTTTTCTTAGTCATTTTCTCAAACATTTTAAAAGTACAAATATTCCTATTGCAATTCATCATACGAAATCATGTCATCATTATTATCAAAATCACTAGAATAGTATGATGAGGTTGATTAAGCGTCAAAACTGCGTTATTGGGTATCTTAACCCGAGCTTTACGACTTATATTCATAATTAAATGCCCAAATTTGTCCAATATTTTAATAAAGTGCCAAAATTATCATTCTCGAGTTTTATTGTGCAATTTATGAATTTTTGGTAATATTTTATCGGAGGAAAATTTTCAGAAATCAAAACCAACACCTGTTCGTATTTCATGCATAACTTTTCCATCCAAGCTCCGATCAAGGCGATTCAAATTTTTGGAAAAAGATGAAAAAATTATCTACAACTTTCATGTTTTGAGTTTTTCAACAAACAGACTCCAGAAGGGTCAAATTTGGTGATGAATAAATAATTAAGAAAATGAAAAAAATATATATATAAGGATATGTGATGTGACCTGGCCATGTAAACCGGGTCAGCTCCAATTGGGTCAAGTTGCTGGGTTGGACAATCCGGGTCTTAGGGCTGTGTTTCCCCTCTCCCCTTTTTATTCTCTCTTTTTCCCTTTCTCTTCCCTGTTGGGCGTTGCCCCAGCCACACCATTCTCTTCTTCTTCTTCTTCTTCTTCTTCTTCTTCTTCTCTTGTTCTTCTTTTCTTCTTGCTTGCTATCTCCCTCTCTTGTCCTAGTTCCTCTCTGTTTTATTTTATTTCTCTCTTTTCCTCTTTCACTCTTCTCCTGTTTTCCAATACTCACAAATCTCCTTTCTCTTCCAGCCCTCCTATGCACACGACCACAAGCCATTGCCCCAGACAGTCCCATTCTCGGCCTTCGACAGCAGAGGACAATAGCCATCTTCTTCTCCTCTGCTCCACAGCCAGCCACCTGCTGCCAGCACCAACTTCCCTCAGTCACCAACTCCCAAAATAGAGCAGCAACAGCCACCATTCTTCCAGCCACCGCAGCATCAGCCCGAGCATATCAACAGCAAATCCGAACAGAGCTCCTCAAAACTCCACACCAGCTAGAACCCGAGCCATCCTATCCAGCAGTAGCTTCAGCAAGCATCTTCCCATGGATCTCTCTCTCTCTCTCTCTCTCTCTCTCTCTCTCTCTCTCTCTCTCTCTCTCTTTTATCTTTTCTCTTTTAATATTGATATAGGATGGTATTGTTTTTTTTATTTACTAAAGGTATTTAAAAAGTTTGGGTTTTGAATATTTTATTATCTTTGCAATAGTTGATTGTTTAATTATTTGTTTTTTGTATTTTATTTTATTGGCAGATTTAGTTGGAAGTTCATATTTAATTACGCTTGGTTTCATATTTAAATTAGTTATTTTTTTGTTTCCAAGATTTAATTTTTTTTTTCGATGTTCGGTTTAGTTAGGACCGATTTTAACAAAGTTCGTATTTTTATTTTCTGTCATCGTTTTTTTTTTATGTGTTGCATTTTGATTTAAGTTCTTGGTTTGTGTTAAAGTTCCGTTTTTTAGTGCATGTGTGTGTGTTTGATTGAGTTTCCATTGCATGTTTTAATTGCTTATTCGTAGTTGTCATCTTTAATAATGTGTGTTTAGGTATTTCCTTAATTAGATTAGGATTTCCATACTTTTTTTTTTTATTTAGTGAATGTTAGTTTTAGGGTTTTTAAATTACGTGTCATTTAATTCATCAGAAGTAAAATTGAACAACCTTGAAAACTCTAAATCTGAACTGAGTTCAGTAACCTTTTTGTTTTCGATTGGAGAAACGTAAATTTTGAGATTAAAACGCATTCCCTGAGGAGACGATCTAGCCCTTGGGTTTAATATTACACAACAGAACTCCTATACTTAAGATAGCTCTCGAGCTGCTCATTTTTTGAGTGAGTCAAGTTTTTGGCGCCGTTGCCGGGGAATGTCGATCTTAGTCTCAAATTTGCATTTTTCCCGTCATTTTTGTTAGTTTTATGAAAAAGAAAAAAAATAGAAAACAAAAATAGAAAAAGAAAATTGAGTTTTGAAAAATGGCTACACTTGCACCGCACACGATAATGGACTTTTTGCAGCTTGAATATGCCACTGCATCCTCTTCTACTATTTTGCCTTATGACGAGCTTAATTTCATGATGCAGCGCCGCAGAACGTCATTGCTACTTGAGTTCTACGAGATGGAATCTGAGTGCCCCTATCAGCATCTAGCAGAGTTTGAGTTAACCTGCAACATGTTTTTCTCTAATGCTAGAACTGACGAATCTATTAGACTAAATTTATTTCTTGCTACTTTGCAGGATAGAGCACTGATCTGGTTTCATTCCTTGAGACCTCACTTTATCACTAATTGGGTTGATATGGAGTGTGAATTCCTGTATGCATTTTGTCCCTCACAGAACACTCAATTTTTGCAAGAACAGATTCTTAATTTTGTGTAGTAGGATGACGAGACATTTGGGGTTTGCTAGAAACGATTCAAGGATCTGCTAAGTACTTGCCCACATCACGGGTTTGACTCATGAGGTTAGCTGATTATTTTTTATACTGCTCTTACCCCTGATTGCAAGTATTTTTTCCAGATCACGTGCAATGGAGAACTCGTCAGCGAGGATCCAGATCAAGTATTATCATTCTTTGATTACTTAGCTGACAATGTCCCACAGTGCAACACACGATACACTCAGGCACCTATGACTGCACACCCTATCAGCACAATTAGTGGTGGAGATGCATACGAGCCACCAAACCGCCCCAACAACCCTCCGCCTCAATATCAGCCACAACAGATCCCTTCGAGTTGTGCGCCGTCAGACCTTTTCGAGGATAGCATAACACAGATGGCGAACATGCTCCAACAGTTCATGCAAACTCAAGTCGATCATAATAATGAATTACAGGACACCATAAATGCGATAAGCATGCAGTTGGACATCTTAGAAAACAAAGAATTGCCTGTGGCATCTCAGCCTAGTCCTCAAGAGTACTAGCAACCACACCAACAAATACACGATGTTTCTATTGAGACAGTAGAGGCCATTACTACTTCAAGAAGCGAGAAAGAATTTCCCCAACCTGAGATGCTCATCGTCAGACAACCAGTTGTCCCAGCACTAGAAGTCATGGCTGAACTAGAAGAGATCAAAGAAAAATCAAAGGAAACGGGGTCATAAGCGGAACAATTAGTTAATGAGGAGACTGATACTCATACGGAGTACCAACCTGTGGTACCTTATACTCCGCGCTAGGAAATCGTGAAACCGTCACTCTCGCCTGAATCAGATGTTAAGGAGCCTAATGTGGAGGCAGACTCTTGTAGTGGTATGATGATATGTACACCCGATAAAGAGGGTGACCAGTCTGGTGAGCATATAATTTTCAAAGAATCAGGTAAAACCTTTAATGTTAATGCTTCTGAAAAACTGCAGGTAATTATTCCGATCATTTTCTCTTAACCATTAGTTCGTAAAGAAGCACATTTCCTGGACACAATGTTGAATAAAGACCCTTTCTTGTCCACACACGAGGGTCAACCTATGCACGTATTGTTTGGTATTTTGACACGCATTAATTCATTTGAGGCTGATTTTCGTGCAGGTGTGAAAACTAATCCACTGTGGCGGCTCAAATTTGGAGACCCGCCGATGCAATTTATAGACCTGCGACCACCAGATGAAATTCCTCCTGAGCCTCCGCCAGAAAATTGTGATGTTTTTCTTTCCCTTATTATCCTTTTATTTTATCTTATTTTATTTTTAGTTAGTTTTCAGGTCCATTTTCTCGTAGTTCGATTTTTGTTTTCCATTATTTCACCACTCAGGTACGCTTTACCTTTCCCGTGCACAATCTTTTCTATTTCCCCCATGCTTTCACATTAAGGACAATGTTCCACTTTAGTTGGAAAGGATGAGCATTCGTATGTGACACTGTGTACGTAAACGTACCGGGTTTTATATATAAAAAAAAATCAATCAAAAAAATGAAAAAAAAAAAACCAAAAAGAAAGAGAGAAAGAAAGAGGAGCACTGAAGAATTACACTGCACTATGCCATGTGTAACACTGACTCATATCCTTCACATACTTGAGTATAACTTACGAATTATACACTTGATTCAATCATGCATAATTTCTCTTTATATGATTTTATGACTCCATGAAGAATTGATTGGTAGTACACTCGTGTTAATTTGGTTATATAATTTCCTGTATCTACATGCATCTCACGAGGCTAAATAAATACATTCACGTAATTCATTGCACTTAGGGTTTCCTGTGAGCACTGAGAGAACACTCGTGGAGACTATGACACCTTGTGAGATATCCTTGAGCTATTTATCGTCCTTTTGAGCGTTAATATCAAATCGGAGTTCATGGAACTCAATTCTCTTTTTCTGGATGATTCCTTTGTACACTAGTCTATGCTTTGATTTGCTAGCCTAGAGGTGACACCTAGTGGGGAGATAGAAACCTAGGTCTTGTAGTCTACTCAAGATGTGAAGGCTGAGCCACCCCTAGAGATAGACTTAGTTCATAGACCACTATTCAAGCTCAATTCCCATTGATTGTTTGAAGATTACAAAAGAAGTGTTATGACTGTCCTAATTGATCAAGGAAAGACAGAAAATGAAAAATGAGCAGAAGGAATAATAAGCAATACACATGCGCATGAAATGAAATGTCAGTGCCGGTCCATTGCGTGTGTTCCGTTTTTTAATGCGTGTGTGTGTGTTTGATTGAGTTTCCATTGCGTGTTTTAATTGCTTATTCGTAGTTGCCATCTTTAATAATGTGTATTTAGGTATTTCCTTAATTAGATTAGGATTTCCATACTTTTTTTTTTTATTTAGTGAATGTTAGTTTTAGGGTTTTTAAATTACGTGTCATTTAATTCATTAGAAGTAAAATTGAACAACCTTGAAAACTCTGAATCTGAACTGAGTTCAGTAACCTTTTTGTTTTCGATTGGAGAAACGTAAATTTTGAGATTAAAACGTATTCCCTGAGGAGACGATCTAGCCCTTGGGCTTAATATTACACGATAGAACTCCTATACTTGGGATAGCTCTCGAGCTGCTCATTTTTCGAGTGAGTCAGAGGTGGAGCAAAATGATTGTACCTCGTGATCTTTGTGAGCCATTGAATGATTTTCTAGTTTGGGAACTTATGTTCATACTTTACTTCTTTCAAGTTGATTTAATTCTTCTTGCATGACAATTATCCATAAGTCATCACTTAAATCTTCTTTAACATTGTTTGGTTCATCTTGCGATAAGAAAGCATAGTAATTGCATAAATTTTTCAAAGAGGATCTTGTAGTTATACCTCTTGATGGTTCTCCAATTATTTGATATTTTGGATGATTTCTTACATATTTCCATTCTTTTGGTAATTCAGTATCATTATTTGATTTTTCTTCATTTTCTTATTCTTTTGCTTTTGCTATGTCTAAGTCTTCTTGTTTTTTAGTAGTTTGTACTTCTTCAATTCTTATTGGCTTATTGAATGGACTTTATTCATCAAATGTGACATGAATTGGTTCCAATATTGTAAGAGTTCTTTTATTGTATATTTTATAGGCTTTTCTTTTTAATGAATATCCTAGGAATATCCCTTTATCGGCTTTTGCATCAAATTTGCCTAAATCATCTTTATCATTTAATACATAGCATTTACATCCAAAAACATGGAAATAAGAGATGTTAGGCCTTCTACCTTTCCAAAGTTCATTTAGAGTTTTATTCAAATTTGATTTTATTGAAATTCTATTTATTACATAGCATGCGGTGTTAGCCGCTTCAGTCCAAAAGTATTTTGGTAAATTATGTTCATTTAACATTGTTCTTGTCATTTCTTGAAGAGTTCTATTTTTTTTTTATTTTGACAACTCCATTTTGTTGTGGAGTTCTAGGTGCTGAAAAATTATAATTGATTTTATTTTCATTACAAAATTTATCAATATCTCTGTTGTTGAATTCTCTTCCTTGATCAGTTTTTATATTTGTAATATTCTATCTTTTTTCATTTTGAAGTTTCTTGCATAGATTTATTAACATATTACAAGCTTCATCCTTGGAGGCTAAAAACAATACCCAAGTAAACCTAGAGTAGTCATCAACTATAACAAACACATTTAGCTTACTTCCTATGCTTTGAGTTCTAGTAGGACCAAACAAATCCAAATGTATAAGTTCTAAGAGTCTACTAGTAGATAATGTTTCTTCTTTTTAAAATTTGTTTTGATTTGTTTTCCAAGTTGGCAAGTCATCACAAGTTTTATCTTTTATGAACTTTGTATTTGGTAAACCTTTAACTAAGTTCTTTCTAGATAGGTTCGATAATAGGTCCATGCTTGCATGTCCTAGTCTTCTATGCCAAAACCTTTAACTTCATTCATGGTAGCCAAGCATGTTATATCTTGAGAAACTAAATTTTCAAGGTTATTC
The DNA here is from genome assembly GCF_029873635.1 of Malania oleifera. NCBI lineage: Eukaryota > Viridiplantae > Streptophyta > Magnoliopsida > Santalales > Ximeniaceae > Malania > Malania oleifera. Next base: position 61,849,717 of record NC_080417.1, on the reverse strand, counting down.
AATATACAATATTTACTCTATAGGTTGTGAATAGAATTTCTTGTTTTATGAGATTTTGAACTATACACTTATCTTACTTAAAGATTATGTCAAGACCTTTGTCACTAATGTTGGCCTAATAAGGCTTACAATTCTTATTTTGATGATAACAAATCATGAAATGTTTAATGTGGTTCAAGTGAAAAATTTTCAGGAAAAAGACAAAGCTTAAAGGAAGTGACAAAGCTCAAGAGGATGATAAGGTTTATGGATTAAAAAGCGATCTTCAAGAGCATGAGGAAGCTTATGGATTAAAAAAAAGATCTTAAAGAGCATGATGATTAAAGATAACTTGATGAAAGCTCAAAGAAAAGATCAAAAACTCAAAGATGATGGAAGAACAAGATAGAAGACCAAAGGATTAAATTTTTAAGTATGTTTTGAATGTAAGTACTTCAAGTTAATTTTAAGTATAAACTGAATTTGAAGCTCTCAAGAAACTCAGAAATATATTTTTAAGAAAACTCTAAAGGATATTTTTAAAATCAATGAAAAGAAAGGTTTTTGAAAAAGAAAAGTTTTTGAAAAACAGAAGGGCTAGGCGACTGTCAAGTTAAGTGAAGAATTTTTCAAATAGTCAGTAGAATGCCAGGCGACTGCCTTGGTTCTGGCAGGCGACTGCCAGTGTTCTGTGTTATGAGTTTGTTTTATGATAGGCGACTGCCAAGTCGTGGTAGGCAACTACCACTCAAACGTTGGCTTAAAAATTCTTAGCGGGAGGATATTTTAAATGAAGTTTTTGGACACTATTATTTTGAAAAACTTGGAAACTACTTCAAGGAAACTTTGGGGGTAAGGAATTGTTTTTAAACATCTATAGATAGCCCCAAACTTCAAAGATTTTATATACCAAGAAATTTTCAGCAATCAAAGTTCTCAAAAAGGCTCTCAAACTCTCTTGTGTTCAACTACTAAATTGTTACTAATTCAAACTCCAAAGTAAAGCCTTCAAAGTCATAATCTTTCAAGTTTTTTGAAGATACTTGGTGATTTATATTGAGCATTGAGCTTCAAATTCTTTTATATTTGAATTACTTTGAAGTATTATTGTGCTCAATGTTGTACTAACCTACTCTGTTGTGAGAGTGTTTTCTTGTACACAAACTCTTCTCTATCTTGGTTCTTGTAGATTGACGATTCCAAGGATTGTTTGGATTGTTGGCTAAGCAAGGGGATATTGCTTAGAGAGGCGGGCTCTAGCCTAAGTGAAGGAATGTTTGAGCGTGGGGTATCGCTTGTAAAGGTTTTGTTCCACCCGTCAACGGAACAGGTTTAGTGAATCCTTTGGTGGTTTGCCAAAGGCGAGGACGTAGGCTGGGTATAAGCCGAACCTCATAAAAATCCCCATCTCACTCTCTCTTTCCCTATTCTTTATTTTCAGTTCATATACAACTACGTGGATGTTTTAAATATCTAAATTATACATACTACGTATATTTGGAAATCAAGTAAACTTAAAGTTCAATTTTGATTTGGGTTGCGAAAACCGAAAAGGAGTATGTTGGTTACACCATATCTTGCGGAAACCATACGAGAGTACGTTACTTGGTTAACATCTCAAAGATAAATTTACCAAGAGTTTATTTGAGTTCTAAATATTTGGAAAGAGTGATTGGATTCATCTATACAGGGCTTTATATCAGCAAGCATAAATTTTCGTTCATTACAGGGCTTGGTTCAAATTTTGCTAATATCAGCAAACAATCATTTTGAGTTTTTATATTGCATAAGTGCTGTGTATTGACTTGGTTGTTTGCTTTCTAATTATAGTTGATTGGTTTGATTGAATGATTCGATGTTTTGTATGGTTAAGAATTAAATAAAGAAACTAAGTTCTTGAGTGCTTAAGAAATTAAACAAATTAGTTTAAGAATTCTACAAAGGAATTAAAAGAAATCTTTAAAAGCCAATTCACCCCCCCCCTCTTGGGAAGCTATTCCTAATTTCAATTGTTATCAGAGAAGGTTATATTAATTCTTAACAAGTAACTACAGAAAGATCCTAATGGCTTACATAGGCATAGCTCCCTTTGGAGAGGGACAATCTTCAACTAGACCTCCTATTTTTTGTGGACACAACTATACTTTCTGGAAAAAGAGAATACAAATATTTCTCCAAACCATGGATTGAAAAGTTTGGGAGGTTGTCACAGATGGTGATATAATTCCTACCAAATTAGTAGATGGAAAACAAATCCCAAAAGAGAAGAAAGATATGACCAATCAAGATTATAAAATGCTCCAAAAAAATTCAAGTGCTATAAATGTTTTATATTGTGCCTTGGATACTAATGAATTTAATCGAGTAATGACTTGTAAATCAGCTAAGGAAATATAGGATAAGCTAGAAGTTACTTATGAAGGAACAACGGATGTTTGGGATAATAGGGTTGATATGCTCACAAGCGAGTATGAATCCTTTAAGATGAACCCGAATGAATCAACTAAAAATATGTTTACTAGGTTCACTTACATAATCAATTCCCTAAATACACTAGGAAAAACCTACCCTACTCATGAGATGATAAGGAAAATTCTTAGAGGGCTGCCACCTAAATGGGAACCAAAAGCCATTGCTATAACGGAAGGTAGAAATTTGAAAATCGCTTCCTTAGATAAGCTTATAGGTTCTCTTCTCACATATGAAATTACAATGAATGAAAAGAGTAGGAAAACCAAGGCCCAAGAAAAAAAATAGCCTTTAAAGCGTCAAAAGAAAACTTTAGTAGTGAAGAGATGGATGAAGATGAAGCAAACTTTATATCTAAAAAGCTAGCAAAAATTCTAAGAAGGAAAAATAAATTCAAAAGAAAATCCAAATCTGAATCAGATGAAGAAGAAGAAGAAGTTAGCAAGAAATCAAAGAATAAAACTCCTACGTGTTACAATTGCAACAAAACTGGACATATTAAACCAGAATGTTCACTACTAAAGAAAGAATCTAAGAAGAAAAAGAAAAAGGCCGTGAAAGAAAGACAAAGGCTTTAACTTCATTAGTTGATAACAAGAAAGACATAGAGTTAAATGATCTTAAGAATCAAATAAAAGATAAGGATAAAATTATTTATAACTTCACAAAAGGAAAGGAAAACCTTGATAAGATGATTGACTTACAAAGAATGTCTCTAAATAAAGAAGGCATTGGTTTCAATGGAATTGAAAATAAAAAGAAAAAGAATTCTTACATAGGATATTTCTCGAAAGAATCCAAAGACTATACTTGCACATCCTTTAATGCTTACACCAACACCATATGCTATCAATGTAAGAAAAAGGGGCATATAAAGTTTGAATGTCCATTTAAGAGAAAGGGTGTGAAAATTAAACAAGTATGGAGAATTAAGGAATCATCCCTTGTTAAACCAATTGGACCCAAGAAAGTATGGGTACCAAGATGATCAACTAGTTTAGAAATGAAAAACTCCATGGATTAAGTCATTCCATTTAAAAATAAAAAATTGGGAAAGTAATTTAATTCATGATCAAAAAACAAACTAGTTAAAATAGAAAAACTTAAAAATGAGTTTAAGATAAGATTGAGAATGAATGACTATATGAGATGCTATATGCTTACATGCCTATGCTGCATGATATGCTTGACTTATATTGAAAATTTATGGTTCACTTTGTTGAAAATTTGAGTATGAGATTATTGAGTATAAGCATGAATTTTGATTTGAGATTAATTCTTGATTATGCATGCTATTGATGAATTACATGGATAGACTTACTTTTTTTTTTTTTTCTTTAATATTGATATCCATGAGTTATGAGAGATATAATGGTTATATTGGTATCTACGAGCCGTGTATAATGTGATAATGACTTTGGTATCTATAAAGTCTTTGGTATTCATGGATATTTTTGGTATCACATTTTCAAGATTTTAATTGGTATCACAATTTTACAAAGTTCACTTGGTATCACAATCTGAAAGTTAAATTTGTCTTTTAAGCATGACAAGTATGATTATATCTATGAGCATAGTATGACATTGATGATATTAGCATGATATTGATATTTAATACATGATGTGAATCAATATTTTGAAACATAGGATGATGAAAGCATAATTGATAACAAAACGGAATGTATTAAATTTAGGGGGGAGTATGACTTATTGCTTATATTATGATGGTTTCCCTATTAATCAATTCAGAGAATTTTCAATTGGTATCATAAATTTTCAATTGGTATCATGAATTTTAAATAGATATCATGAATTCAATTTTAAATCGGTATCATAATATCAACAATTGAAATCTTGAGTAATGTCAAAGAAGGAAAAAGCTATTAATAAAGATATGAGTGTTAAAACACACTACACATGTTATATTGAAAAACTATAAATTGAGTGTGTTCATATGTTTGATAGGCATGTTTAATGCTATGGTCAACATGTGATTTTACTTGAATTTAATTATTTTTTTTCTTTTCTATTGATGTCAAAAGGGGGAAAAGTGTTTGAGCAAAAATTGAGCATAGTATTGCAAATTTCAAAAACTGAGCATGAACATAATATATATCAAAAGAAGAATTTGATAATGATGAGCATGATTGTAAAAGAGGTTTTTCAAATTGATATTGATCTTGCAAATATTGTTAAGATGATGCTTGTTGAAAGGGGGAGCCATGAGTATTAATTTTTATTATTTTTGCTCTCGATTTGTCATCATAAAAAAGGGAGACATTGTTGGCCTAATAAGACTTACAATTCTTATTTTGATGATAACAAATCATGATATGTTTAATGTGGTTCAAGTGAAAGTTTTTCAGGAAAAAGACAAAACTTAAAGGAAATGACAAAGCTCAAGAGGATGATAAGGCTTATGGATTAAAAAGAGATCTTGAAGAGCATGAGTATTAAAGATAACTTGATGAAAGCTAAAAAAAAAAGATCGAAAACTCAAAGATGATGGAAGAACAAGATTTAAGATTAAAGGATAAAATTTTTAAGGATGTTTTGAATGTAAGTACTTCAAGTTAATTTCAAGTATAAACTGAATTTGAAGCTCTCAAAAAACTCAAAAATATATTTTTAAGAAAACTCTAAAGGATAATTTTAAAATCAATGAATAGAAAGGTTTTTGAAAAAGAAAAGTTTTTGAAAAACAGAAAGATCAGGCGACTGTCCTATTGTGGCAGGCGATTGCCAAGTTAAGTGAATAATTTTTCAAAGAGACAGTAGCATGCCAGGCGACTGCTTGAACATGCCAGGCGATTGGGTGGTCATGCCAGGCGACTGCCTTGGTTCTGGCAGGTCACTGCCAGTGTTCTGTGTTGTGAGTTTGTTCTATGACAGGCGACTTCCACTTGAATATTGGCTTAAAAATTCTTAACGAGAAGATTGTTTAAATGAAGTTTTTGGATACTATTATTTTGAAAAACTTGGAAACTACTTCAAGGAAACTTTTGGGGTAAGGAATTGTTTTTAAACATCTATAAATAGCCCCAAATTTCAAAGATTTTATACACCAAGAAATTTTCAACAATCAAAGTTCTTAGAAAGGCTCTCAAACTCTCTTGTGTTCAACTACTGAATTGCTACTAATTCAAATTCCGAAGTAAAGCCTTCAAAGTTAGAATCTTTCAAGTTTTTGGAAGATACTTGGTGATTTATATTGAGCATTGAGCTTCAAATTCTCTTATGTTTGAATTACTTTGAAGCATTATTGTGCTGAATGTTGTACTAACCTACTTTTCTGTGAGAGTGTTTTCTTGTACACAAACTTTTCTCTATCTTGGTTCTTGTAGATTGACGATTCCAAGGATTGTTTGGATCATTGGCTAAGCAAGGGGATATTGCTTAGAGAGGCGGGCTCTAGCCTAAGTGAAGGAGTCTTTGAGCGTGGGGTATCGCTTGTAAAGGTTTTGTTCCACTCGTCAATGGAACAAGTTTAGTGAATCCTTTGGTCGTTTGCCAAAGGCGAGGATGTAGGCTGGGTATAAGCCGAACCTCGTAAAAATCCCCGTCTCACTCTCTCTTTCCTTATTCTTTATTTTTAGTTCATATACAATTGCGTAAATGTTTTAAATATCTAAATTATACATACTACGTTTATTTGGAAATCAAGTAAACTTAAAGTCCAATTTTGATTTGGATTGCGGAAACCGAAAGGGAGTACGTTGGTTACACCATATCTTGTGAAAACCATACGGGAGTACGTTACTTGGTTAACATCCCAAAGATAAATTTACCAATAGTTTATTTGAGTTCTAAATATTTGAAAAGAGTGATTGGATTCATCTATACAGGGCTTTACATCAGCAAACATATATTTTCATTCATTACAGGGCTTGGTTCAAATTTGGCTAATATCAGTAAACAATCATTTTGAGTTTTGATATTACGTAAGTGCTGTGTATTGGCTTGGTTGTTTGCTTTCTTATTATAGTTGATTGGTTTGATTTAATGATTGGATGTTTTGCATGGTTAATAATTAAATAAAGAAACTAAGTTCTTGAGTGCTTGACAAATTAAACAAATTAGTTTAAGAATTCTACAAAGGAATTAAAAGAAATCTTTAACAGCCAAGTCACCCTCCTATTGGGAAGCTATTCCTAATTTCAACCTAGTTGACTAATACTTAAAAGGTTATGTTTTAATCCATCAACTAACAAAACATCATCAATAGTAAGTGAGGGTTCTTTACCAATTTTACCTATTTGGACAATTTTACCTTTGGCATTGTCACCAAAGGTCACGTAGCCTCCATCGTTTTGAACTACGGACATGAACTTTGTTATATCTCCCGTCACTGCCCAAGTGCCATTTTTTCGTTGATGGAGTAGTCCTAAAGCATACCTACAAGAAAGGATTCATGGCGTTACTTTTGGAATCCAAACCTTCTTAATTCTTTTTAAGTCACGCCTAGTTTTAGTGTTTACTTTCCATTCATTCTTGATTTTAACATATTTCTTTTTAAGTGGACAATTGAACTTTATGTATCCCTTATTTCTACACAAGTAGCAAGTAGTGTTTTCATGTATTTTTGTAGAAGATGTGCTTGCATAGTATTTTTCTTCTTTTATAAAATATCCCATAAATAAATTTTTCTTCTTTTTGTTTTCAATCCCATTGTAACCTATTCCTTCTTTATTACTTATCATCCTTTGTTGACCAACGATTTTTTCAAAATTTTCTTTTCCTCTAGTGAAATTGTAAATGATTTTATCTTTATCTTCAATTTTTCTTTTAAGATCACTTATTTCTAGGTCTTTCTTGCTTTCATCATTTACTTATAGTTTTACTAACTCTTGAGACATATTGTTGATTTTCTTCATTAGATCATCAATATGAGAATCCTTTTCTTTTTTAGTTGATTTTGAACTTTCTAGTTCATTTTTAAGATTTTCATTTTGTTCTTTCAAGGCTATGTTTCTTTTAGACACTTTGATGGACCTATTGTGTAAGTTGAATAATTCAGCTTGGATTTCCTTGTATAAAGTCATACTATCACATGAATTATTAGTAGACTCTCTACTAGATTCTTCCGATGAACTATAATAAGAGTTTACCTCAGCATTGTGTACCATAAAACACATGTTGGTAACTTCTTGTTCACTTGATTCATCTTCTTATTCATTTGAGCTTCTGTCATCCTACGTAGCTTTCATTGCCTTCTTTTTCTTCTTCTTGTCCTTCTTCAGCTGTGCACAATTGGGGTTAATGTGTCCAACCTTATTACAATTATAACATGTAGGTGGATCGTTCTTAGTTTCCTTTGTGTTTGTTTTACCTTTGTTAGTTTTAGATCCTTTAAATTTCCTAGGGAATTTCCTCTTCTTCCTAAAAAATTTTCCAAGTTTTTTAGGGATAAAGGCTAATTCTTCATCGTCTAATTCGTTGTCTTCATCTTCACCACTAGAACTTTCTTTACTAGCCTTAAGGGCTATTGATTTCTTGTTTTTGTTATTGTTCTCTGAATTTCTTTCATTCATTACCATCTCATATGTGAGTAGAGAACCTATTAATTCATCTAGGGAGGTGTTTTTTAAGTTTCTTCCTTCCGTAATGGCAGCGGCCTTAGGTTCCCAAATTGGTGGTAGTCATCTAAGTATTTTTCAGATCATTTCATAAGTTGAGTAATTTTTCCCCAAGGCATTGAGGGAGTTTATTATATGAATGAACCTAGTGTACATACTAGTGATGGTTTCATCCGGGTTCATCTTGAAAGCCTCATACTCGCTTCTGAGCATGTTGATTCTACTATCTTTAACATCTATAAATCCATCATATGTTACTTCTATCTTGTCCCAAATTTCTTTGGCTGACTTATATGTCATGAACCTATTAAACTCATTAACGTCTAAAGCACAATATAGTGCATTCATGGCACTAGAGTTTACTTACATTATTTTATAATCATTGTTGGTCAAGTCTTTTTCTTCTTTAGGGACTTCTTTACCTTCTACTAGTTTAGTATGAATGTACTTACAATGTGTGACAACCTTCCATGCTTTCCAATCCATGGTTTGAATATATATCCTCATTCTTTTTTTCCAAAATGTATAATTTAAACCACAAAAGATAGGTGGTCTAGTAGATGATTGGCCTTTAGCAAAAGGGGAAACACCTAGGTGTGACCTTTAGAAATTTGTATAGCTTCTAATTAGGATTTGTTATAACTAGGATTTGATACCAATTGACAGTTAAGTTTTTATCCCAAGAGGGGGGGGGGGGTGAATTGGGTTTATAAAAATTCTTTTAAGTTTTTTTCTGAATTTTCAACCTTTTACAAACTTAAGCAAACACACAAGAATGACTTAATGTTAAATCAATCACAATCCAAACACATGTCAAATACTAATCATAAAGCAAAAAATAAACAATAACCCAATCACACAATACTTAACCAAATTGTGAAAGCTTGCAGCACTTTCTTATTTTAGCATTTGCCAATTTTCAGTTTGTAGCCCTGTATGAATGATTTTTAAGCGCTTCTTTTAATCAAGATTTCTGCAAGCAATTAATCAATGTACTCCCTTTAAGGTTTTCGAAAAATATTAACCAACATACTTTCTTAGATTAAAAGATCTTCTCAATCTCAGTTTTTCAGCAAACCAGCACTTTGAAACACAATTTATATATGCTAAAATTTAAATAGAAAATGGTAGAGAAAGTGAGACTGAGCTTTTTTATGAGGTTTGGCTTATCCCCAACCTACGCCCTCGCCTTAGGCAAGAACACCTAAGGATTCCACTAACTCATTCCTTTCCGGGCAGAAAAAACCGTTTACAACCCTCCTTTAGGGTGGAGCCCCCTCTCCAAGTGATACCCCACACTCGGTTACAATGATCCAATCACCTGAACTCTCAAGAAATAAGGAAAAAATTTATTTTGTACAAAGAATAGTCTTAGATAGAGCTGGTTAGTACAATTGAAATCACTATATACTTCAATAACAAATATCAAAAGAAACAGAGTTTAAGCTCAAGAACAATTTCACCGGAATACTTCTCTAGATGGAAATCAGCAAGTCAGATTATATAGCTTAGAGAACAATGATCAGCAGCTCAGAATTTCAGTAATTCTCAGATTGCAAGAGTAAGCAAGAGAGAGCTTTGTGAGAACAAGAGAGCTTTCAGGTTAAGATCATATTTTCAATTGCTTGGTGTGAGTTTGATTTGTGAAAACATGTATTTATAGGCTCAAAAAAGTTGATTCGTGATGCCTAAGTTTACTTGGAGTGTTTCCCAAGTTTTTACAAATTTTGGTGCACAGTAAACTTAAATTTTGAATTTTAAAAGTTTTAAAAAAATATATAGTCGTTAACATTGTTCAGATGCCTAAAGTCTTAGGGTCAGTCGCCTGAGATTCCTTAAAACTGTGATTTTTCAACTAAAAACAGGGTCAAGCGTTTGAGGCGACAAGGGTCAGTTGCCTGAGATTACCCTGCCTCTTCAGAAATTCATTAGGAAAATCTTCAGGTTCCTAAACGTATTCTTTAGTCACCTGAGGAAAATCTTCAAGCGCCTAAGCTTACACTTCAGTCGCTAAAATAGAGAAATTTTCTATTTTTCATTTTAGTTTTCAAAAACACTTGGCTTTCTTGCTTTGTTACTTTATAAAAATATTTTTCAGGGTTTTAAAACAAGGTCTCTAAGTCCATGACAAGCCGTAATGAGCTTCAAATATTTCAATATGATGTTCAATATAAAGTACTTACATAGGTAATCCTAAATCCTTAAAAACTCTAAGTTTAAAGTCTTCACAGTGTCTTTACTTTGAATCCTCTTAGACTTGAGCTTGAGTCAACTTTAGGTTTCCACATGCTTTGATCATTTTGGTTCATTTAAGCTTCCTTTGGATCACTTTGAGGATGAGTGTGGCTTTATGGTTCTTGGTGATCTTGAACTTGCGTTTCCTTTGATATTTTGAACTTTGTCAATTAAGCATTCCTGAAACATCATCACTTAACAACACATGTTAAATCAACATTCATTTATTATCATAAAAACGAGATTTGAAAGCCATGTTAGGCCAACAATCTCTATGGCACACCTAGGTGTATCTCCCTTTGCCGAAGGACAATCCTTTTCTAGACCACCTATCTTCTGTAGTGTTAATTACACTTTCTAGAAATAACGAATGAGAATTTACTTACAAACTATGGATTGGAAAGCTTGGAAAGTTGTCACAAATGGTGACCTCATCCCTACTAAAAACATAGACAACAAAGACATACCTAAGGAAGAAAAAAAGATGATTGATAATGACCTAAAGATGCTGCAAATAAATTCTAGTACAATGAATGCACTATATTGCGCCCTTGATGTAAATGAATTCAACTGGGTCATGGCATGTAAATCAGCTAAAGAAATATGTGATAAACTTGAAGTAACTTATGAAGGAACAGTTGATGTAAGGGATAGCAGAATTGATATGCTCACTAGCGAGTATGAAGCATTTAGAATGAACCCTAAAGAAACCATCACTTGTATGTACAATAGGTTTACCCATATTATAAATTCTCTTAATGCATTAGCGGAAAACTACTCTACCTATGAAATGATTCGAAAAATTCTTAGAGGACTTCCACTTATTTAGGAACCTAGGGCCACTATAATAACTAAAGGAATGAACTTGTAAAATACCTCCCTGTATTAATTAATAGGATCACTCCTCACATACGATATGACAATCAATGAAAGAAATTCTGAAGCTAACAAAAGCAAGAAATCGATAGCCCTTAAGGCTACAAAAGAAAGTTCTAGTGAAGGGGAAGACAGCAAACTAGATGACGATGATGTAACCTTATTACAAGAAAACTTGAAAAATTCTTCAAGAAGAACAAGAAATTTACTAGAAAAATTAGAGGCTCAAAAACTGATAAAGGAGAAACTAGTAAGAAAGAAACAAAGAATGAACCTCCTATATGCTATAACTGCAAGAAAGCTAGACATATAAAACCTGATTGTCCACAGCTAAAGAAAGAAGTCAAGAAGAAGAAAAATAAGGCAATGAAAGCAATTAAATGGGATGACACGAGCTCAAGTGAATCAGAAAGGAAATCAAGTGATGAAGATGTTGCAAACCTTTGCTTCATGGTAAGAGATACTGAGGTAAATTCCTACACTAGCTCATCTAAAGAATAGTGATGAATCATGTAGTAACTCATGTGAAAGCATGCCTTCATATAGAGAAATTCAAGATGAACTATTTACTTTGCCTAAAAGGTTCATAAGAGTAACTAGAAGAAACTTAGCTTTGAAAGAACAAAATGAAATACTCAAAAATCAACTTGAGATTTCAAAATCAACTGAAAAAGAAAAAAACTCACACATTGATGATCTCATGGATAAAATAAATGAGATGTCTCAAGACTTAGTAAAGTTGCCAGTAAATGGCGAAAGTAAAAAAAGATTCAAAAATAAGTAACCTTAAAAGTAAAATAGAGGATAAAGACAAAATAATCTACAATTTCACAAAACGAAAAGAAAATTTTGAAAAGCTGATTGGAACAAAAAGAATGTCATTAGATAAAGAAATAATTAGATACAATGGAGTTGAAAACATGAAGAAAAAGAATCTCTATATTGGATAATTCGTAAAAGAATCAAGACATTATGCTAGCACATCTTCTACCAATGCTTATGAACACACTACCTGCTTCTTATGCAATAAAAAAGGACATATAAAGTTTGAATGTCCATTGAAAAGGAAAAATGTTAAAATCAAGAAAGTATGGAGAGTCAAAACTAAAAATAAACCTGAAACAAAAAGACCTAAGAAGGTTTGGGCACTAAAAAAAAATAACATCTTGAAACCCTTCTTGTAGGTGAGTTTTAGGACAACTTTATCAAAAGACAAATGGTACTTAGATAGTGGATGTTCAAGACATATGACCGGAGAAAATTCCAAATTTACCACATTAATGCTAAAATATGGTGGACATGTCACCTATGGAGATAACGCTAATGGTAAAATAATCGGCATAAAAAAAGTAGGTAAGGAACCCTCCTTAACTATTGATGATGTTTTATTGGTAGATGGGTTGAAACATAATCTACTTAGCATTAGTCAATTAAGTGATAAAGGCTTTGATGTAATCATTAAACAAGATAAGTGTGTAGTTGAAAATCAAGAAAAACATGATATCTTATTCACTACAAATAGGGTTGATAATGTGTATTGCATAAATTTTGAAAACCTAATATCGCAAGAAGTCGCATGTTTAACAGCTATGAATGAAACCAGTTGGCTATGAAATAGAAGACTAGGACATGTTAGTAAGGACTTGTTATCTAAATTAGCTAAAAAGAGCCTAGTTAAAGGCCTACCTAGCACAAAGTTCATAAAAGACAAAATTTGTGATGCTTGCCAACTTGGAAATCAAATTAAGACAAGTTTTAAATGGAAGAATCACATTTCCACTAGTAGAACATTAGAACTTGTCCACTTAGATTTATTTGGCCCTACTAGAACACTAAGTCTAGGAGGAAAGCAATATGCTTTCGTTATTGTTGATGACTACTCTAGGTTTACTTGGGTACTCTTCTTAGCCTCCAAAGATGAAGCTTGCAAGATGTTAATCAACTTATGCAAGAGATTCCTAAATGAAATGGGGTATGGAGTTCTAAATATTAGAAGTGATAAAGGAAGAGAATTTAAAAATAAGGAAGTTGATTAGTTTTGTAATGAGCATGGAATAAATCACAATTTTGCAGCACCTCGAACTCCTCAACAAAATGGAGTTGTTGAAAGGAAGAATAGATCTCTTCAAGAAATGGCTAGGACCATGCCTAATGAGCATAAATTACCTAAGTATTTTTGGGATGAAGCGGTAAATACCGAATAGAGATTCCATAAGATCAAACCTATATAAGACCCCTATGAACTATGGAAAGGAAGACGGCCTAACATATCTTATTTTCATGTATTTGGATGTATGTGTTTTGTATTGAATGATAAATAAGACTTAGGAAAATTTGATGCAAAATTAGACGAAGGAATTTTCTTAGGGTATTCATTAATTAGTAAAGCATTCAGAATCTACAACAAAAGAACACTCACAATCATAGAATTAATACATGCAACTAGAAGACTTAGAAATTAAGGAAATAAAAGATGAGAACAATGAATCAAACGATGGACCGACAGATAAATCTAAACTACCTAAAGAATGGAAGTTTGTAAGAAATCACCCAAAAGACCAAATCATTGGTGAACCTTCACGTGGTGTGTCTACTAATCCTCATTGAAAAATTTATGTAATCATTATGCATTTCTATCTCAAGAAGAACCCAAGAATATAGAAGAAGCCTTAAGTGATGATTCTTGGATAATAGCTATGTAATAAAAATTAAATCAGTTTGAAAGAAATAAAGTATAGAAATTAATTCTTAGACCTGATGACCATTTAGTAATAGGAACCAAATGGGTATTTAGGAATAAGAAGGATAAAAACGATATAGTAGTACGTAATAAAGCTAGACTTGTTGCTCAAGGATATAATCAAGAAGAAGGAATAGACTGCAATGAAACCTTTGCTTCCGTAGTTAGAATCGAAGTCATAAGAATGTTATTAACCTATACATCTCACAGAGAATTTAAACTCTATCAAATGGATGTGAAGAGTGCATTCTTAAATAGATTTATAAGTGAAGAAGTCTATGTGGCACAACCTCCAAGTTTTGAGGACATTCATAACCCTAATCATGTGTTTAGACTAACAAAAGCACTATAAGGACTAAAACAAGCCCCTAGAGCTTAGTATGAACGATTGAGTGGATTTATATTAGATAATGGCTTTTCTAGAGGAAAAGTAAACAACACATTATTTATTAAATAAAAAAAATGAAGATATGCTTATTATTCAAATCAATGGGGATGATATCGTTTTTGGTGCTACAACTGAAGTTCTATGTAAAGACTTTGCACAGTGTATGCAAGAAGAATTTGAAATGAGTATGATGGGAGAACTGACTTACTTCCTAGGACTTCATATTAAGCAAGCTAAAAATGGAACCTTCATAAATCAATCAAAATATATAAAAGATATGCTTAAGAATTTTGATATGGAAGGTAGCAAACCTATAGGAACCCCAATGAGTACGTCTATAAGTCTTGATAAGGATGTAAAAGGAAAATTGGTAGATATGAAATATTATTGAGGCATGATAGGAAGTCTACTACATTTGACAGCTAGTAGGCCAAACATTATGTTTAGTGTATGCATGTGTGCTCGATTTCAGGTAGCCGCCAAGGATTCTCACCAAATAGCCATCAAAAGAATCTTAAGATATTTAATAAGTACTATTGACTTGGGTGTATGGTATCCTAAGGACACTGGTTTTGAAATCATTAGCTATCCGGAGGCTGATTATGCTGGATGTAAAATTGATAGAAAAAGTACAAGCTGTACTTGCCACTTTCTAGGGAGATATTTTGTGTTTTGGTTCTCCAAGAAACAAAATTTCGTAACCCTATCTACTGCTGAAGCTAAGTATGTGGTAGCAAGTAGTTGCTGTGCACAAACTCTCTACATGAAGCAACAATTAAAATATTTCAATCTGGAATATTTAGCTATACCTATAAAGTGTGATAATACCTGCGCCATAAATATTTCCAAAAATCCTATATCATACTCAAGAACCAAGCATATAGACATAAGGCATCACTTCTTAAGAGATTATGTGCAAAACGAAGACATTGTACTTGAATTTGTGAATACAAGTGATCAATGGGATGATATACTTACAAAACCTCTTCCAGAGGATAGGTTTATCACTATAATACAGGAACTAGGTTTATTACACAGTAGCGAAGTTGTTTAACAAGAAAATTGGATCGGTAGCCAAGAATATATTGAAAAGCAAGTAAGGTCAAGCGACTGATCCTTTGAGTCTCAGTCGACTGACTCTCTACTGTCTACATAAATTTTAGATGCGCTAAATTATTAGGCGACTGACACTTGAATTCAGTCGACTGATTGACGGCTATTTAAATACGTAAAGTGCGTGAAATCCTAACCTTTCAAATTCCCAGGTACCTAACCCTGCTTCTCTCCTCTTATTCACTTATTCTCCTTTGTTCCAAAGTGCCTCAATCTCTTAATATCCTCCTTTTCAACCTAGAAACTCATCTTCCTACAATATTCTCTCACTATTTTCTAGGGTTTTACTAGTTATTTTCTTTGAAATCATCATGCCAAATACAAAAATAGTTGGAAATAAGGCATCGTCCTCCAGGAAAGATGATAGCTCATCTATTGAGCAATGGCTCGTATCTCCACACACAAACAGACTATACAGAGAGCATCTTCGTTTGATGGAACCCATTTTTGGTAATGTTTTGGATATCAATTTCTTTGATGAAAACTTTCCTGATATTCTACCTATGTTTAGAGCATTAGGTTAGAAGAAATTCATCACCTATCAAGCTAAAGGTGTTTTTCCAAACCTAGTCAAGACTTTTTATGCAAATATGGTTAAAGGAGAGATGGTAACCACTATCGAAGTCATGGGAAAATCAATTGCCCTAACTCCTTAGACCTTGGCCACTATTTTCAATATCCGAAAAATAGAGTTTGAATGTCCATCCTTTGGGCAATCCTGGATTATGGAACAAGGTTTCACTCCTGAAGCATTTTTTCCTCTAATCATAAGTGAAGAACCTATTTATTTTGAACATCCCCCACTGTACAAGCAGTTGAATCTTTAGGCACAGATCCTCCAAAAGATTATTACATACAATATTTTGCCTTAGGTTGGATCACATGACTACATTTCATATCGAGATTGTTTCTTCATGTGGTGCTTACTCAAAGGAAAGAAGCTTGATTTACCGAGTTTAATTCTCAAATAGATGGCTATGTTATGATTGAATTATAGGCTGGCTTATGGACTTTTTTATTATAAATGCGAATTTTTTTTGGGGGTCTTTAGTACCTTTGCATAATATTCATTTCAATTTATCCTTTTTGATTGATGTCAAAAGGGGGAGAACATTTGAGCAAAACTATATATATTGCTAAGATAGAGATATACATTGTTGATAATATTATGAATTGAAAAATATGAACTTCACATTGATGATCTTGAAATATGAACTTAAATTGGATTTGATGACTGAAACTAAATTTGATACAATTTGACATGCAATGATATAAATAAATGACTTATTTTCCAAATTTTGTAAATATTATGCTTATTGTAAGGGGGAACCTTATTAAGGCTTACTCATTTTTTATCCTTATTTACTATCATAAAAAAGGAGGAGATTGTTGGTTTAACAAGGCTTAAAAATCTTATTTTGATAACAAATCAAGGGAACTTAACATATTTGGTTAAATGATGATGTTTCAGGATTCAAGTGGTTTCAATAAAAGGTTCAAGATCAACTGCTTGATGAAGTTCATTAAAAGCTTGGACTCAAAGATAGATGATCTAATGAAGCTTAAAGTCTATTGAATAATGAAGACAAGATAGACTCAAAGAATGGAAGCAAAAAGAATGAAGACTTAATGTTTTTGAAAGTTAGAATCTTAAGAAGTCTCATGTAAGAATTTAGCAAATCTCAATGTAAATGTTTGAAGCTCTTAGGAATCATTATGGACTTAGAGACTTGTTTTTGAAAACCACAAAAAATGTTCTAAAGACTCAATTAATTTTTCCCAGATTAAAGACTAAAATCAAAGTTTTTGGAAATTTCTGAAAGTTGTAAGATCAAGCGGCTAATAGTGTTTCATCAGTTGACTGATTTATTTATGCAACTAAAAATTTAAGCAAACATAATAGAATCAGGGGACTAATCTCTCGGGTTCAGCCGACTGACTCACTACTGAATTTTGAAATATATTGAACTGTAAAAGCTCAAGAGATTGACCATTCAGGATCAGGGGACGGACACTACACTGACTGTCAAAATTTTCTCTTCTATAAAAGATCAGGTGACTAACCTTGATAGTATTAGTCGACTAACCGTAATAGTCTCAGTCAACTAATCCTGATAGTCTCAGTCAACTAACTCTAATAGTCTCAGTCGATTGACCTTCGTAATTTTCAAATTAAAACAATAAGTGAAAGTTTCTGAATTGGATTGCTTGCTCCCCAAACTTTGTGAAAACTTGGGAAAGACTCTAACAAACTTGAGGAATATGAAAATTAACTTTTTCTATCTATAAATACAGGGTATGTAATGACCTACTTATTTTACAATAATACTTTTTTTTTTTCATAATAATATCCAATATAATAATCCTGGCAAATCATAATCAACCTAGACCCGTGGGTACCAAGGATATACCTGAAATACAATACAGATACCTACATAATAGGAAATATAAAATCATAAACATATCAGATTACCAACCAACACATTACCAGAGTTTACTACCACTGTCATATACATACACGTATCCCAAAATATCCAAAAGTGGCCTAGGGTCACTACCCGAAAATCTGTTAGACCCTAGCAAATTAACATACCCTTCAGACAGGGTAGAACTGCTGGACTCTAACGCTGTGGAGTTCTATCCGCTCTTCTATCTAGGGCTCCTGAAATGTCTATATAGCTGAGGTGAGACACCTCTCAGTGAGGGAAATAAACTAATACTAGTGTGTGGCAACATGAGTATGTTGAATCAGGTGTAATCCCAAGAGGGGGGTCAATTAGGTATTTAAAAATTCTTTGACACTTGTTTACCACTTAAACCCTTCTTATATATTTACCAATAAATTCTTGTTACTCAATTACTTATGAGCAAGGCTATCCAACCTATATATGCAATACAAACAATTTAAATGCAGTGCTGAAAGTAAAGAGTAAAGGGAAAAGAGAAGACAAACACGGTTTTTACGAGGTTCAGCCGACTTGGCCTATGTCCACACCTTAAGTAACCACTCAAGGATTTTACTAAATCCCTGCTCCTTAAATTAGGATGGAACTTTCCTTACAATCCGCTGCTTATAAGAGGTGCAACTTCCTCCTCATCCGCTGCTTACAAAAGATACAACTCTCTCCTCAAACCCCGGTTCACACACCGAACCATGTATACAATAGAATCTGAAAAACAACACTAAAAAATGCTTCTAACAAAAGCTTGTGAATATAATTCAAATTCCTAACACATTAACATATCATTAAACTTGAAGCTCAGAATGTATGAAAAATGATACAATTGTTTTATGTGTGATATGCTTCAACACACAAAACCCTCTTTATCAAAAACTCCCAAGTGAAGAATTATTTGAAATGCTTTGGAGTATGTTAGGGTTCTTGTTCACTTTGTAAAGATGCACAAATATATCTAATGTGAACTTGTTAAAAGCTTTATCTTGAATGTTTTATCAATCTATATCAAAAAACTTTTTATCAAATATTTAATCACAAACCGATCTTTGAAATATGTAAATATATACGATATGTAATTCAAAGATCAGAATACCGAGTATAAGGTTTTCCAAACAAAAGATCCCTCAATACAATAAATATTTATGAATATCAAGGTTATATATATTCAAGTATTTTAATATATCTAAAATATGAATCCTTTAACTGAATACACACTTGAATCAAACCATTCAATCAATGACAAAACCTTAATCAAGTAATCATCTTGTTTAAAAAAAATATGTATATGTATATGCACATTCAAGATCAACCTTTTAATACTTAATCAAAAATAAATTTTTCAATAATAAGCTCTATGAACAATATATATATATATATATATATATATTCTTGAATCAAAAACCAATCAACCAAAAGCTAAAAAACTTTCTCAAGTATTGATCTTTTCAAAAACAATTTTTATATATATGTGCACACTCAAGATCAAACTTTTCTAATGACATTCAATGACAAGTAATGAGATGAGAATTTCTTGAAAATAATAACTTGAATGATCAAACCTCAATACTAGAATGAAAATAAATTGAATGAATGAATGCCCTCTGATTTCCGGAGTAGATTTGCCCAAAGAAGATGAATGAAGAATGAAGTGCAGGCAATCGTATAACAATCAGCACAAGTTTCTCTATGTTCTTGCAATGAGATATGTTCTTCTCTTGTTGTGTCTCTTAACTTCATTCTAGGGTTTAGATATTCAGTATATATAGTGTCTTACCCTTAGGATTGATCTCAATTGTTGGATCAAAGAAATAACTTGCGAGTTAGTTTAATAAAAATCAAAATTTTAAGTTTCCCGCAGGTTTAGGCGCCTGAGGGTGAAGCCTAGGTTACCGAAGTTCCTTAACCCTTTGAAAAAATTAGCTTGGAATGCAGGGTTAGGCGCCTAAAGAGAGGAGTTTAGGCTCCTAAAGCTAGGTCAGGCCCCTGAGGTACCAAGGTCAGGCGACCAAAGTGCCTCAACCAACTTGTTGTGTTTCCCATTAATTCTTCAGGCTGCTGAACTTAGTCTTCAAATTCCTGAAGAAATTCTTCAGGCTACTAAGGTTGAGTTCATGCTACCGAAGTCCTCTTTTTCTCAATTTTTATTTTCTAATTTAAAAATCTACTTTGCTCTCTTTCTTGGGTCTTTTATAAAACATATTTTCCATAATTTTAAAAGTATTTCTAAGTCTATAAAAGTCCCCTAATGATATACATGAAATGTATGAATCTTAAAATCATTCTAAGTTATGTTGAGCCTAAAATTAAATCATATGAAAATGTAAGTACATGAGTTCTAAATACCCATTCCGAAGATGTTCTTGAACTTTTCCGCTTGCATCTTGATTCTCGTACTCTTTAAGTTCCATGGATCTTACCAAGATATGTTAGCTTTACTTTGTGACTTCTAGGACTCATTATCCTTCCGTGCATACTTAATAAAGTTCCTGTTCAAAAGCTCAATGCACAGATCAAGTACCAAATGATTTGTCATTATCAAAACAGGATTGGACTCGTAGAGTCAATAGAGCATTTTTGTGTTATAATATAACAGTATGAAAATTACACTCGATAAAACTATCTATATCATATCTGGAAAAACAAACTTTATCAGAACATGATATAACATACTGAATTTCTATACATGTAAATTATCTCATATAACTTTACATAAAAACATCATGGGTAGTTAGCTGGCTGATGTCATGTCTTACCCCCACATGACTGGGTTGTGCGGCCCGAAGGCAGGACCTAGCAATGGCTGGCTAACCACACTGGATCAACATAAGTTTGTAAGTACGATGGGTCTACCACTCCTGGTCCGGACACTAGAGGGATGCCTGCGCTACAATGAACAACATCTACTGTCGATCTTCCACTGCCCCGTACGGCAAGGGGTAGCACTAATATAAACATGATTATGATCATATAACTACGGTACAGTGCTTCGTGAAAACCTAAACCAAGCCAACGAGGTTCTGATAGCATATAACATATTTCCAAATAATGATACATAGTTATTTCATAGTAATATTTGTCATGTTAATATCTTCATACAACTTTGCATAAACTGTCTTATAAAATTTACAGCCCTTACGCTGGCATTTTGTATTTTGCAAATCATGGCCCTTACGTCGGTATTTCATATCATAAAAACCTTCGGCCCTTACATTGATATTTCATAGTAAATTTTGGCCCTTACGCTGGCATATCAAATAAAATTCTTGGCCCTTACGCCAACATAACATATAAAATCCTCAACCCTTACGCCGACATAACATATAAAATCCTTGGCTCTGACGCCGACATAACATATAAATTCCTTAGTTTGAAAAACTCCTGTATCATTTTATCATTTTCCTGAAAGTAGTAATAACATACTTATTTTGTAAACATAATATTTCCTTATCATAGTTTCTATGGTAAATATTACTCATGCCACACAGAAGAGATAATAATCTTATTTATGATATTATACATAAAATCCATATTTCTGATCAACAGCATTATTTCCAACATAATTCTACAATGTAAATATTTATCTGAAATTAAATGCTGTAAAATAGTAAATACATTTTCATGAAATCTTGGCTTAGTTTATCCTTTTACTTGACTTCTGGAAAGCCCGTAAAATGACTTGTCCTACACCTGTAGGGTTCCCCATTCAACACCCTAAAAACAACATCGCCCCGAACCAAACTTCGGTATTTCTTTGAATACTATATTTTATACAACTGTAGGAAATCCAAATACTAAATAATAAGTCTTATCTTGAATTTGGGATGGAGTCCAAGTTAGCCCCACCAACGATCCACTTCAGTAGACTTGGAGAGAAACTTTCCAGGAGTGTCGTGGCAACCTCGGATCATAGAACCAGCAAGAAACCAACCCAAAATTTTAGAGAGAAGGAAGAGGGGACGAATAGGAGAGAAAAAGAGAGAGAGAGAGAGAGAGAGAGAGAGAGAGAGAGAGAGAGAGAGAGAGAGAGAGATTCATGCGTAATTTCTGCAGAAAAATTGAGTTTAGGCTATTTATACACCTACACTCGTCGACGAGCCATGTCACTTCATCAACGAGGCGAGGAAGGAAGTTTGTCGACGAATGCTATTTCACATCGATGAAATTCAAAGCTAAAAATAGTCTCTCAATAACTTCTCATTGACGAGACACGTGTCCCTGTCGACGATCCCAATAAGCCACTTCCTCGACGAATGTTGCTATGACCCCCTTTACAATTTCCTTTTTCTCCCTCTTTTATTATTTAAATACCATAATTCTTCGGGTCTCCACATTCTCCCCTCATAAAAATTTCGTCCTTGAAATTTACTACCCATATGATTCACTATCCCCTAAAGGCAAATAGTCTACTTATTTTATTACTTACCCTCACTTATGACAAAGGAATACCGTGGTTACATTCCGAGTTTTGCGAAATTACATATATATAAATTAAAATTCTCCAAAAACTAAAATACTACTTACTAACTAAACTATTACATACATTAACTACCCTGCAAAAGAAACTTTTCCTAACTACTTACACTTTTCAGATTGCAGTTATACTTCATTGATTAAATGTGGATATTTCTACCTTATCTGTTCCTCGAGCTCCCAAGATGCTTCTTCAGTTGCGTGATTTTTTCACAGGACTTTCACTAGAGGAATCTTCTTATTACCTAATTCTTATTCTTTCCTGTCCAAAATCTGTAATGGTACCTCCTCATAAACTAGTGAATCACCGAGTTCTAATTCACCATAACTAATTATGTGAGAAGGGTTTGGGATGTATTTCCTCAACATGGAGACATGGAATACGTCGTGTATCCTAGACAATGCAGGTGGCAAAGCTAGCCTGTAGGCAATCGAACCCACTTTCTCTAGAATCTCGAACGGGCCAATGAACCTAGGGCTAAGTTTACCTTTCTTCCCAAATCTCATAACCCCTTTTAACGGAGTTATTTTTAAAAATACATGAGTGCCGATATCAAACTCCAATTTCCTGTGGTGGGTATCAGCGTAACTCTTATTTCGTCTTTAAGTTGCACTGATTTTGTCTCTAATGAACCAAACTTTATCATATGCCTGCTGCACTAGTTCTGGCCCCATAACTCGCCGCTCACCTATCTAATCCCAATAAAAAGGAGAACGACATCTCTTACCATAGAGCACCTTAAACGGTGCCATGCCAATGTTGGCATGATAATTATTATTGTGTGCACACTCCACCAGCGAGATAAATTGGGTTTAACTACCCCCAAAGTCCTTTATGCATGCTCGAAGCATATCTTCTAATATCTGAATTGTCCTCTCAGTCTGCCCATCTTACTAAGGATTGAATGTCGTGCTAAAAGATAACTGAGACCCTAGAGCTGCCTACAAGCTTCTCCAAAATCGTGACATGAAATGCGTGTCCTGATCTAACATTATAGACACAGGCACACCATGAGAACAGACTATCTCCTAAATATAAATCTCTGCTAGTTTGTTAATGGAGTAGCTGATCTTGAAGGAAAGGAAATGGGCAGTCTTAACCAAACGATCTACAATTACCTAGATTGCATTCTGGCCATGCAATGCCTACGGTAGCCTTAAAACAAAATCCATAGATATGTGATCCCATTTCCACTATAGGATAAATAATGGTTGCAACTGACCTGTTGACTTATGGTGCTCGGCCTTTATCTATTGGCACATCAAACATTGTGCTACATATTCAGCAATCTCTTTCTTAATACCACTCCACCAATAAAACTCCCATAGATCCCTATACATTTTTGTGCTGCCGGGATGAGCTGTGTATAAAGATTTATGAGCCTCCTCTAGAATGGTTTTTTGATATTAGGATCAGTAGGAACACATAATCTAGAATGAAACCATAAAGTTGCGTCATCTGTAATACAACATTCCTTTTCTTGACCACTCTATACTCTTACCATTACCTTTGCTAATTCCATATCCTCTTTTTGAGCAACTTTAATCCTTTCCTGCAGAGTAGGCTGCACCAGTAAACTGGAAATACATGCCTAAGGATGACTCTTAACTAACTCTATGTTGAGTCTCTCTAGATCCATCATGATCGGATACTGAATCTCTATAGCTGCCAGCGCTGGTCCCGCAGACTTCCTACTCAGCACATCAGCTACCACATTTGCTTTACCTGGGTGGTAAATGATAGTATAATCAAAATATTTAATAAGCTCAAACGACCTTCTCTGCCTTATGTTCAGTTCCTTCTGAGTCAAAAAGTACTTTAAACTCTTATGGTTGAAGAAGATTTCGCATTGCTCGCCATATAGGTAATGCCTCCAAATCTTCAATGCATGTACTACTGTAGCCAATTCAAGATCATGGGTAGGGTAGTTCTTTTCATACTCTTTCAACTGCCTAGAAGCATACGCTACCACCCTACCATGCTGCATCAATACACAGTTAAGTCCCTTCAAAGACGCATCAGTGTAGATAAGATAACCCTCACCCCCTAACGGGATAATCAATAGTAGTGTCGTGACAAGCCTTTGCTTAAACTCCTGGAAGCTCTACTCACAGCTATCATCTCATTCAAATCTGACATTCTTCCTAGTCAGTTGCATCAGAGGCCCTGATAATGCCTAGAATCTTTTAACAAAACGATGGTAATAACCAGCCATCCCCAAGAAACTCCTGATCTCCTAAATGTTCCTCGGTCTAACCCAATTCACTATCACATCAATTTTATTCGGATCCACAGAAATTCCATCCCCTGAGATGACATGCCCTGAAAACACAACCTTTTTTTAGCCAAAATTCACATTTGCTGAACTTGGCATACAACTTCTTTTCTTTAAGCATCTATAAGACCTGCCTCAAATGCGTCTTATGCTCCTCAAATAGACCAGTACATCATCAATAAAAACAACAATAAACTGGTCTAAATATTGGTGAAAAATTCTATTCATCAAATCCATAAACATTGCAGGAGCATTTTTCAGACCGAACGACATAATGAGGAATTCATAATGCCCATATTTGGTCCTGAAAGCTGTCTTCGAGATGTCCTCTACTTTTACTTTCACCTGTCAATCTTGTAATACACTTGTGTACCCTGGAGCTGGTCAAATAAATCATCTATATGGGGTAGATGATACTTATTCTTGATTGTTACCTTATTAATTTCCCTATAATCTATACATATCCTCATGGACTTGTATTTCTTCTTCACAAATAACACTGGAGCTCCCCACGGAGATACACTGAGCTGGATAAATCCCTTATCAAGCAAATCTTGCAACTGATTCTTTAATTCTGCCAAATTTGCTGGTGCCATTCGATAAGGTGCTTTAGAGATTGGCACTGTACCTGGAAGTAGGTCAATAAAAAAATCTACCTCACGACCAGGTGGAAAGCCTGATAACTCATCTAGAAAAGCATCTATAAACTCCTTTACTATTGGCGTACTAGTGAGCTTCAATTCATTCCCTGACATTTCCTTCACAAAAGCCATGAATCCTTGACAACCACTTAGGAGCAGTCTCCTCACATAAATAGCTGAAACTAACTGAGGCGGGGATTGCACATGTGACCCTATAAACTTGAATTCTGGTCTTCTCGGAGGTTTGAATATTAATTCTTTCAAATGACAATCTATGCTAGCATAATTGGTTGCCATCCCGTCCATACCAAAAATTACATCGAACCCGTGCATGTCTAATACTATCAAATCAGTTAGCAAAATTTTCCCTTGAATATCAGCTAGACAGCCTAGGAACACTCTACTACACCTTACTACTGACCCTATCGGTGTAGTTACTAACATTTTAGTGTCTAACAACTGTGTTTCTGGCCCACATATTCTAATACACCCCATAGACACTATCGAATGTGTGGCTCCTGAATCAAACAATACAATAACTTTAAATGAAAACATGTTAATTATACCTATCACCACATTGCTAGCTATCTCAGCATCCCCAAGCATCAAAGCATAGACCTTCGCTAGAGCTACATTCCTCTATTGGCCACCAAGGGGCGCTTGATAGCCTCCCCGGTACAGTCTAGGAATAGGAGTGCTATCTGGTGGTGTAGGGCAATCTCAAACTAGATGTCCCTATCTACTGCAGCGATAGTAAACTGCTCTCCCCACTCGACACTCTCCCCAGTGTCTCTTCCCACAAGTCTGACAGATAGGAAAATTATGCACCGCTTGAACCTCACAACCTCCAGTCTCCTACTTCTATCCTCTGCCATAGTTTCCTCTCTTCCACCGACCTTGCCTAAATCCCTGCTGGAAGCCTGAAGGCACAGATCTCTTCTTTTGTCCCTGCTCCTCCACGTCCATGCACTCACTAGCCTTGACCAAGGCTACACTGTCAACTAACTCAACAAAGTTTTGTATCTTCAGCACTACCACCTACTTGTATATGCCTCACCTCAAACCTCTTTTAAACTATCTCACCTTCTTTACTTCATTAGGAATAATATACGAAGTGAAGCGAGAAAGCTTTATAAATCGCACTGCCTAATGCTGGACCGATTGCTGTCCCTGCTTCAGATTTAGGAACTCTACCACTTTAGCTGCCTTGACAGAGGCTGGGAAATATCTGTCAAAGAATAATTCTTTAAATTGGTCCCATGTCATAGCTATTAGCATTGTCCTCTCCTGCTCCAAAAGTTTCACCGCAGTCCACCACCTCTCAGCCTCCCGTATCAGTTTTTAGGTGGTGAAGAGAACCCTTTGCTCCTCCATACACTGTAATACCGCCAAAACTTTCTCGATCTCCTGCATCCAATTCTCGGCGGCTACAGGATCAAATCCTCCTGTAAATTCCAGGGGATTCATCTTGGTAAATTTCTCTATCATGCACCCATGGCATGCAAATGGGCCTCCTTGCTCTCTGGAGCTCCTAGCTATCTCACCCATAACCTGCAGAGCCATGTTGCATAGTACCGCATCAGAATCAGCCCTACTTGAACTCAAGGGCCTTGCTCCATCACAACTGCTCGCATGGGCTTCTCTTGGGTCCATCCTGAAAAAAAATAACAGTGATTTAGAGACCCTATCCTTATAACTTGCACATGTACCCAAAATCTCATATCTTGACATCCTTATCTTATTTCAAGATCCAGTCCTATACTATAGAAACACAAGCCAGCAATAGTTTGCTATAGCTACCCTGAAATCGTGACCTCAGGAATGACACAAAAACCACCACGGAAGTCTTGTCTCTAACATGTAGAACAAAACCTTAAATCCTTTCCCTATACTCTGGTATTGTTTCTACTTCACTCTAAAGTCTACAGAACCTAGTAACCTAGGCTCTGATACCAAACTGTTATGACTTGCTTATTTTGCCATAATAATTTTTTTTTCATAATAATATCCAATATAATAATCCTAGCAAATCATAATCAACTTGGACCCGTGGGTACCAGGGATACACTTGAAATACAACACGGATAGCTACGTAGTAGGAAATGTAAAATCATATACATATCAGATTATCAACCAACACATTACCAGAGTTTACTACCACTATCATATGCATACATGTATCCCAAAATATCCAAAAGTGGCCCAGTGTCATGACTCAAAAATCTGTTAAACCCCAGCAAATTAACTTACCCTTCAAACAGGGTAGAATAGTTGGACTCTAACGCTGCGGAGTTCTATCCGCTCTTCTATCTAGGGCTCCTAAAATGTTTATATAACTGGGGTGAGACACCTCTTAGTAAGGGAAATAAACTAATACTGGTATGTGGCAACGTGAGTATTTTTGTGTTATAATGTAACAAAACCAAAATTACACTCGATAAAACTATCTATATCATATTTGGAAAAACATACTTTATCATAACATGATATAACATACTGAATTTCTATACATGTAAATCATCTCATATAATTGTACATAAAAACATCCTGGGTGGTTAGCTGGCTGGTGTCATGTCTTACCCCCACATGACTGGATTGTGTGGCCCGAAGGCGAGACCTAGCAATAGCTGGCCGACCACGCTAGACCAACATAAGTCTGTAAGTACAATAGGTCTGCCACTCCTGATTCGGAAACCAAAGAGATTCCTGTGCTATAATAAACGCCATCGACTGCCCCATACAGCAAGCAGTAGCACTAACATAAACATGATCATGATCATATAGCTACGGTACCGTGCTTCGTGAAAACCTAAACCAAGCCAACAAAGTTTTGATAACATATAACATATTTCCAAATAATGACACATAGTTATTTCATAGTAATATCTGTCATGTTAATATCTTCATACAACTTTGCATAACATATCATATAAAATTTATGGCCCTTACGCCAGCATTTTGTATTTTGTGAATCACGGCCCTTACGCCGGTATTGCATATCATAAAAACCTTCGGCCCTTATGCCACTATTTCATAGTAAACTTCCGCCCTTACACCATCATATCATATAAAATTCTTGGCCCTTAAGCTGATATAACATATAAAATCCTCGGCCCTTAAGCCGACATAACATATGAAATCCTTGGCCCTTGCGTTGACATAACATATAAATTCCTTAGTTTGAAAAACTCCTGTATCATTTTATCATTTTCCTAAAAGCAGTAACAACATACTTATTTTCTAAACATAATATTTACTTATCATAGTTTCCATGGAAAATATTACTCATGCCATACAAAAGAGATAATAATCTTATTTATGATATTATACATAAAATCCATATTTCTGATCAACAACATTATTTCCAACATAATTCTACAATGTACATATTTATCTGAAATTAAATTCTATAAAATAGTAAATACATTTTCATGAAAACCTGGATTAGTTTATCCCTTTACCTGACTTCTGGAAAGCCCCTAAAATGACTTGTCCTGCACCCGCAGGGCTCCCCATTCAACACCTTGAAAACAACATCGCCCTGAACCAAACTTCGGTATTTCTTCGAATACTACATTTTCTACAACTGTAGGAAATCTAAATACTAAATAATAAGCCTTACCCTGAATTTGGGATGGAGTTCAAGTTAGCCCCACCAACGATCCATTCTAGAAGACTTGGAGAGAAACTTCCCAGGAGTGTCTTGGCCACCTTGGATCATCGAATCGGCAAGAAATCGGTCCAAAATCTTAGAGAGAAGGAAGAGGGGATGAATAGGAGAGAGAGAGAGAGAGAGAGAGAGAGAAAGAGAGAGAGAGAGAGAGAGAGAGAGAGAGAGATTCATCGCGTAGTTTTTCTAGAAAAATTGAGTTTAGGCTATTTATACACCTCCAATCGTCGACGAGCCACTTCACTTTGTTGACGAGGTCACAAAGGAATTTTGTCGACAAATGCTATTCCTCGTCAATGAAATTCAAATATAAAAATAGCCTTTCAGTAACTTCTCATCGACGAGACACTTGTCTGCGTCAACAATCCCAATAAGCCACTTTGTTGACAAACGCTTCCTTCTGTGACCCCCTTTACAATTTCCTTTTTCTCCCTCTTTTATTATTTAAATACCATAATTCTTTGGGTCTCTACATAGTAAACCTAAAGATCAAATATACCTACAAGTAGCAATCATTCTAAATTCTTTCTACTCCTTAAAGCTTTCTTGCTCAAATATTTTTTGAGGTCTTGTTGTGTTCTTGCTGTACAAACTCATAGTTCTTTATCTTTTCTATGAAGTTTTTCAAATCTAATTAGAATCCTGGTGATAAAAATATGAGCTTCACCTTTTTATATTGATTTTTGATTCAAATATATTGGTATTCAACTATACTAATGTGCTCTTGGTGAGAGTTTTTCTTGTACACAAGTTGTTTCTTATTTCTCTTGTTGTTTGACGATTTAGGGTTGTTGAATCTTGGAAAATGTGAGGAGGGGTATTCTTGTTAGAGAGGGATCTCCACTTGATACAGAGAGGTTGAAACTTGGCCTGTAAAGAAGTTGGAAAGGAAAATCTTCACAGCGGTTAGTTGGGGCGAGGACATAGGCCGCTGGCCGAACCTTGGAAAAAATACGATCTTTAGCTCTTCTCCCGACTCTTTTAATTTTTTGCAAACATATAACCTGCGTGTATGATTATTTAATGCTTGCTGATTATTAAGAGTTGCTGAAGTTTCTTACTTTGATCCATATTTAAAATTAGCATACTAAATTGAATGATTAATTAAAAAATCAGATTATCGAACTTTGAAGCTCACTGAATTAGTTAATTACTTAATTTATTTCATATTTAAAACCAAGAAACATATTGGTTATCATAATTTGGTTGTTAAGTGATTTGACAAATTCAGAAGTAATTGTGTGAATATTGATTTTACTACACTGCTAAAGTTAATCTTGATCTATAAATTAAAGAAAAGTTTGAAGTGTTGTAAAATCAAATCTCTGAAGTTATTTATTCGAACTATTCATTGATGGAAATAAAAATTATGATTTTTGAATATTGAAGTTCTGAGATTTTATTCAAGCTAATTATTATTATCATTTATAAAGAATTGAACTTGGACTGATTCTTGACTTAACTTCAAAAGGATTGTTGGCAGAACTTGAGAGGATACAAATCAATATCATTGTGATTGTCTGAGTGCTAAATATTAATTCATTGGGTAAATTCTTAAATTAAAAAATTGATAAAATAAAGTTTTAAAGAAGTTTTAAAAACTCAATCCCCCCCCCCCTCCTGGGAGTACACCTTACTTGTCAATTCCCTTTGTGCCTCAAGACCAAGAAATCACCCACATGGAAGTCATGGTTTTTAGTGAACTTCGGCAACCCATCTTCCAGGTGCCATTGCTTTCCAAGATAGCTTCCTTGCATGTTCACCGTGAGTGTCATCCAATAAGTACTTGATCATGAAATAAGTTGGAATCACTAGTGTAGACACCCTATTTTTGCCCTAGCCAAATAGAACAATGGGTCCCCTCTTATTTTCATTATTATTATTATTACTATTATTATTATTTTTCATTAGTATTATTATTATTACTTATTTTTACTTCTATTTTATTATTATTATTATTTATTTTTTTCGTTATTATTTTTAATTTTTATTATCATTATTATTAGTATTTTTTATTACTATTATTACTATTATTTTATTTATTATTATTATTATTATTATTATTATTTTTCATTAGTATTATTATTATTACTTTTATTTTTATTTATATTGTTTATTATTATTACTATCATTATTTATTATTTTCATTATTATTGACATTATTTTTAATATTAGTATTTTTACTATTATTATTATTATTTATTTATTACTATTATTTTATTATTATTTTTATTATTACCTTATTATTATTATTATTATTATTATTACCATATTAGTAGTTATACTCATCTATATTATTTCCAAAAGAAAAATAAAAAAAAATGTGTAATAAAATGCAATAAACCAAAAAGGAAATAGGAAATTAGGGTTTCTAAATTTTTTTTTTTAAAAAAGGGGTCTCTTTTGGCTTCTGGGGGGGCGCACAGCAGCACGCACAGCCAAAGCAAAGAAAAAAAAAAATTTCTGCTTTTCCTCTTCTTACCCAGGGATTCCCCGAGACCTTCGTTTTCTCTCCCTAATCACAAACCTCACCATCTCTCCATCTTCTTCCTCCTTCATTCTCGTTTCTCTCCATCTTGTTCCAGTTCCGGCCGCCGCCATCCACAGCTCTGGCCACCTCCCACAGCTTCGACACCACCACGTTCTTCATCTCTTCGGCGAAGCCAATTCTCTGTAGCAAACCAGACTAGACCCGAGAAGCCCCGCAGACCCGAGCCTTCATCCGAGCCTTTCTCCAGCCTCCGGCAATCTCCACCAACAGCCGGACCTCAGCACAGCAGAACGGCCAGCCACCAGTCGCGCATCAAACCACTCACCCGACGAACCAGCAAGACATCACCGCCGCCCTCGCCATAGTACCGGCCACCACGTACGCAGGCAACCCAGAAAGATAGAGCCGCCATCGTCTCCCTCTAGGATCTCTGGCAAACCACCCGTCTTCCACGGCTACCTCCATTCCCACAGTCACCGCCGGCGGCCGCAACAATCCCCCATCTCCCTGCCACCATCATTATCGTCTCTCGGGTATCTTCTCCATCGCCCGTTCTCTGCTAGCCATCGACGCCGTCGCCGTCGCCGCCCATTAACTCCGGCGGTAACCCCCATGGTAAGTCCCCGGTGAGTCCCTCTGTAAACTCTCTACCAACACACACACTGCACACACAGTAAAACACACACGTTCACCTGTATTTTTTATTTATTTATTTATCTTTCTTTTTCTTTCATATTTGGTTTATTTTTCTGTTTTGATTCATATTGATGTCCGGGTTCTCATTGTACATGCAGGAAGTGTGCTTAGGTTTTGTTATATATATAGCATGATTACCATTCATTCTATAGGATTTTTATATTTATTTTAATATTTAATATTCACGGGTAAATTTATTTTCTTTTTTAGGGTTAATTGTTTTATTATTATTGTTGTAAATATTTTATTGCAGGAATTTGTTTTAATATTGAAAGTTTAAATTTTGATTATATTTGTTATATGTATTAAGTGATTAATAATGTTATGGAAGGACTTTTAATGTTGTAACTTTAGTATATAATATCCAGGTTTATATATTTGTAGCATTCATTCTAAATACTAATTGGTTTATTTTGTTTTTGTAGGATTCCTCTTTGTTTGATTGGGTCTCAAGCGTCAAAATTTTGAATTTTCTAGTCATCTTTTTTTTTATTATTTATTATTATTTTCATTATTAAAGTTTCTTATTATTGTTATATTCATCATGTAGATTGTTTCATTATTATATGCTATTATTGCGTTTATTATGTAGATCGTTTCATTATTATGTTTAAGTTTATATAGTTGATTTGCATATATTATATATTGGTTACGGTTAGTATGTTGATACATCTAGTAATCTTGTGTTTAGTATTTTAGTGTATTTGGCATGTTAGTTTTAAGGTAGGTTCAATATTAGAATGGATATTACATATTATATATTTATTACTATCATATTTGTAGTATTTTAATGTACACAATATCACTTATCTTGGTAACCTTAGTATTTTGGGATTATGTTATTATATTGTATATTAGGGTATATTTAAAATTGCTGCATTACTACTATATATTCTTAACATTGTATATCATTTATTATATTCTCATATTTTGATTTATTGTATCTTGATGTATTTTAGGATTGAAATTGCTTCTATATAAATCGTATACTTAGGGTTTTTTTTTGTCATTATTGTACTCTCTTTGTATTTAATATTTGTATAGTTAAGGTAGCGTGTTAATTTTGGTTGCCATATTAAATAGGTAATTATTAATTTTAGAATTAACTTGTTTCCATAAATTCAATTATTTTCTTGCCCGTTTTAGTAGTTTACATATTTTAAATTCGATTTGTTTTCCTTAATTCATTGTTAGCATATGTATGTCTTGTGCATATCTTTGACCGCGTGTTAATATTAGGATAAATATCATATTATTTAAATATGTATATTGTTAGTTAATGATATTTAGTATTGTTACTGTTAATATTATTATTGTTACCATTATTGTCATTTATTATTATTATTATTATTATCATATCTATTACTACTATTAATATTAGTATCGTTGTTAGTATTAGTATTATTTATTAACGTTATCATTCTTATCATTATTAATAATATTATCACTATTTTTAGTATTTTCTTTATTCAATCTTATACGTACTATGGTATATATTTTGATAAAATATTTTCTTGATTTTTACATCCCTATGATTTTATTGCGGGGGTATGAGCCTTCGGGCATCACGTACCCTAAGCTCTGAGGGAATATATGTATATATATATATATATATATATATATATTTATTTATTTATTTTCTCAATGTATTTATAAACTTATAAAAAGGAGTAATTCAAAGGATTATTAGATTAACTTAGGGATAATTTTAAATTAATTAGGTACCGTTCGTAAGAACGGGCGCGTAGGGGGTGCTCGTACCTTCCCCTCGCGTAACCGAACTCCCGACCCCAATTCTGGTAATGTAGACCGATTCTACCCCTAACGGGGTAGTAATCATGTGTTCTAACCGCACTAAAGGTTAGTGGCGACTCCTACACCATGTTTTTCCATGAAAATATTAAAATGATTTTTAATTCCGCCGCCCGGGGCACGCGCGCTCCCGGGACGCCGCGACAACTAGTTTTGAATGGCTCAAGGTAGTTCACGCCATAATCAAGATTAAGAGATAATAGGCATCCATCAAATAGATTTAATCATTTAATACAATATGGATAGTATGAGATGGATCCCTATGGCTCAATTCTATGCGATGGACAAAAGATGTAATTGACTCTATGAGTCCAATCCTGTTTTGATAATGATAAGTCACTTGGTATTTGATCTATGCATTGAGATTGTGAATAAGAACAATATTTAGCATGCACGGAAGGTTAGGAACCTAGCACAATCCATGGAACTAAAAGAGTAGAAGACTGAAGATGCAAGCGTCAAGTTCAAGATCTTCATAGGAATGGGTATTTAGAATTGATTGCATTTGCATATTTTATATGATATAGCTAGAAGCTCAAAATATGCCCTACACATGCATCTCATGAAAATCTCATAGGGTTAAACATGGACTTAGAGACCTTATTTTGAACCTTGAAAAATGTTTTATAAGGGATCAAAACAAGAGAATAAAATGGATTTTGAAACTGAAAATAAAAATTCTGAAGTTGGTCTGCTCAGACGATTGAGGTGTACCCTTAGAAGTCTAATCATGCAACCTCAGACAATTGAAGTTTTACTTCAAACGTCTAAAGAATTTCTTCAGAAGACTGAAAAATTAGTTTAGTCATCTAAACATTTAATTATTGAAACACAAATAGACTGAACATCTTCAGACGTCTGAACCCTCAGTTTAGTCTAAACTATAATTTTCAGTGCTTTAAGGAACATCAGATGTCTAAACTCGAATGCTCAGTCATCTGAACCTATAAAAAATTTAAAAATCTAAACTTTAGTGAGGAAACACGTGGATTATTCACTTAATCAAATTGATCCAATGGTCAAGACTTAACCTAAGGGCGAGATTACTTATAGAAACAACCTCTAAATCATAGTGCCTCACTTTTTGGCATATGATTGGGAGCCTTGAAAGTGTACACAACTCTGGAAAGCACTGAACACATTGTTAAGCTCTTTCCTACGATTTCAAAGCATTTACATCATATCTAAGCTTGGGCTGCATTGATTTTCCAAAAAAATGTTCCAGTGAATATTGTGCAAGCAACTTGGGTATTGAGGCTTGGCTATCAAACTAATTAATTGCTTATTCTCAAAGCCTCGTTCACTTGAAAAACTTATTCTTGAATATTCATTTTGAGAGATTGATCTTGATTTATTAATTATATATACATTTTGTGAAAGATCGCTACTTGAGAAAAGTTTTCGATTAAAACTAAAATCTTGAAGAAAGTTTTAAATATATGTTCATTCAAACATTTGCTATTTGATTAGTGTACGAATTATTTGATTGCAAATACTAAGAGCTTCTAAATACATATCCTTGAGGAGTATTATTTTTGAAACGTAGTGTTTAAATCTTTGCAATATTCAAAGTTGTATATTTATTGAAAGATTTAACTTTACAAATTATTTGATAGCAAAAACATAGATCTGTGTATTATTCAAGATTATTTTTGAAAGGATCTTATTTTCTAATCTTGCATAAAGTATTGTGAAATCAAACCATACGTTTCTCCAAAGCATTTATTTATAAAATCATTTTTGAGAGATATTGATTTAAAGGGTAGATTTGTGAAACATATCATTCATATAACGATCTCATCATTACATACATACTGAGCTTCAAGTTTTATCATATAAATATGTGTTAGGAATTTAGATTGTACTCACTAACTTTGTGTATAAGCATTTAAGTTTTTGCAGAAATTGTATTTTTATATTGTAATCATGGTTCGGGCTGTGAACCGGCTTTGAGGAGAAAGTTGTATCTCTTGTAAGCAGCAGAGAAGGAGGAAGTTGTGTCTCTTATAAGCAGTGGATTGTAAGGGAAGCTCCGTCCCGGTTAAAGGAGCAGGTATTAGTGGAATCCTTGAGCGGGTTGCTCAAGGCAAGGACGTAGGCTGGGTTGGCTGAACCTCGTAAAATCGTATTTGCCTTCTCTCTTTCCTTAACTTTTTAACTTCTGCTTGCATTTCTTTATCAGTTTTTTCTTGTTTGTATGTTGATTAATATCACATGCACTTGATAATTAATTTGGTATAATTAAATTTATTGAGATAATAATTTGAATTGATTTCAAGCCTCTGCGATTATTTTGTTAAATGTTGAAATAGAGATTAAGTGGTAAAATAAACTTAAATAACTTTGAAATACCCAATTCACCCCTCCTCTTGGGATAACTCTATAATTCACATTTGGTATCAAAGAGAGGTTACATAGACTTAACTGTCATTTTTGTAAAAAGATCACATAGCACCCATTGGTGTAGCCCCATTTGGTGAGGGACACTCGTCCACTAGACCACCAATTTTCCACGGTGTAAATTACTCCTACTGGAAAAGAAGAATGAGTATATATCTTTTAAGTATGGATTTGAAAGTGTGGAAAATGGTTTCCAAGGGAAACCATGTCCCTATGAATGTAGTAGATAAAGTTAACGTACCCAAGATTGAAGATGAGTGACTCACTCGAAAAAACGAGCAGCTTGGAAGCTATCCCAAGTATAGGAGTTACGTCGTATAATATTAAGCCCAAGGGCTAGATCATCTCCTCAGGGAATGCATTTAATTTCAAATTTAACGTTCTTCCAATCGAAAATAAAAATGCACTGAACTCAGTTCAGATTTAGGGTTTTTCAAAGTTGTTCAATTTCACTTTTGATGAATTAAATGACACATAATTTAAAACTCTAAACTAACATGCACTAAATAAAAGAAACAAGAATAGAAACCCTACGTCTACTTAAAGAAACATTAGGACACGAGTTAATAAAAACTGGAAACCTAAAACATGGAACTAAAACATGCAAGAATGGAAACTCTAATCTACCTAAGGAAACATCAAAACACGCTCTAATTAAAAATGGTAACATTAATCATGGAATTAAAGCATGTAATGGAAACTCAATCAGATTCAAAGCATACAATAAAAACCAAGACTTTAACACAAATCAAGAACCCGAACCAAAATGTAAATACATAAAAAATCTAAGCTTGAACGATACCAAAAAGTAAAAGTATGAACTTTAACAAAAAGGAACCTAACTAAATCAATATTTATTTAGAAATTAAATTTTAAGAGGAAAAGATGACTAATTTAATTGAAACATATTTTTTTATTCTCCTTTTTTATTTTTATTTTATTTTAGAACTACTCCAGATCTTAAATCAATTGAATACTATGAATAAAATTTACTGTAAAAAATACTTGAGAATTCAAACAATTAATTGAAATCTAATAACAATAAACAAATTAAAATAACATTCAAAATCCAATCTTTTTCAATAAATAAAACAAGAATTAACTTAATGAAGAAAGAAGAATAACGAAAGAAAATAAAAAGGAGAGATAGATGGTGAGAGTGTATCTCGGCTGCTGTAGACTGTAAAGGTCGCTGGTAGTGGTAGCAGGCTGCTGTGGAGTGCTTCGGGTCTGCTGTGGAGGAGCTGGAGGTCGGGGCTGGCTGTACAGAGGGCGGAGTTGCAGAAGATGCTGCTGTGCTCTGCTGTGGTGGCTACTGTTTGGGTTGCCAGAGCACGAGAGTTGCAGAGGATGCTGCCGTGCTCTGCTGTGGTGGCTGCTGATGTCGGGGCTGGCTGTGCAGAGGGCGGTAGCTAAACAGAGAACCAGAGGGAGAGGAAGAGCAGGGGAAGAGAGGAGAGTTTGAGGGAGAGAAAGTAAAGGGAAGAGAAGAGAGCAAGATGAAAAAAAAACAAAGCAAACTAAAGAAGAAGAAGAAGAAGAAGAAGAAGAGAGGAGAGTGGGGAGCCACGGGGGCTTCCTGCACTGGGGGAAGAAACAGGAGAGCTTAAATAGGAGGCATTGGGTGCCCTAGACCCGAATAGCACTGACCCGACCCGTTTGGAAAGGGTTGACCCGGCAACTTGATTTTTTTCATTTTTTTCATTCTTTGTTCATCGCAAATCTGACTCTTCTGGAGCCTGTATCTCAAAAAACTAAAAACACAAAAGTTGTAGATGATCCTTTCCTCTTTCTCCAAAAATTTTAATCGTCTCGATCGGAGTTTATACGGAAAAGTTATGCATGAAATATGAATAGGTGTCGGTTTTGGTTCCCGAAAATTTTCCTGCGACAAAAAATCACCAAAACTTCATAAATAGTGCAATAAAGTTCAAGAATGATGATTTTGGTACTTTATTAAAATATTGGACAATTTTGGACATTCAATTAAAAATAGAAATCGTAAAGCTCGGGTTAAACGTCCAATTACGCAGTTTCGGTGCGTAATCAATGAGTATACTGAAGAAGACTGGAAATCTATGCGAATAAATGCTTCTGCAATGAACTTACTATTTTATGCACTAGATGTAAATGAATTTAATAGGGTGATGGCTTGTAATATTGCTAAAGAGATTTGGGAAAAATTAGAAGTTACACATGAAAGTACCAAGGAAGTAAAAGATAGTAGGATAGACATGCTTACTAGTAAATATTTAAAATAACTGCTGATGAATCTATTCAATCCATATACACTAGACTCACACACATCACGAATTCTTTAAATGCTCTTGGTAAATCTTACACTACTTATGAGTTGATGAGGAAAATACTCAGGGGACTACCACTAGTTTGTGAAGCTAAGGCTACTACAATGCTGAAAGAAGGAATTTGAAGGAGATGTCAGTTGATGAACTAATCAGATCGCTCATCACTTATGACCTAGTGATAAATGAAAGGAAGAATGAGCAAAATAAAGGAAATAAAGTTATAGCACTTAAGGCATCATCTAACAGCTCCAGTGAAAGAAGTGATTCAGAATCAGATGATGACATGACTCTTCTCACTGAAAAATTTGGAAAGTTTATGAGAAAGAACAAAAAATATACTAGAAAATTCAAGGGCTCAAAAATAGAAAAGGGAAAGACAAGCAAAAAGAAGCAAAAGGAGGATCTTCATATGTGCTATATCTGTAGAGAAGTTGGGTATATCAAGCTAGATTGCCCTTATCTAAAGAAAACATCTAAGAAGAAGAAGAAGGCACTAAAGGTTGGTTGAGATACTCACAGTACCAGTAGTTCAAAATCTGAATCCAGTTATGACGAGATTGCAAATCTGTGTCTGATGGCTCACGAAGACCACGAGGTACAATTTTTTTGTTATGCTTCATCTTATTATTCAAGTGATTCAGAAAATGAAAAAAAACATGCTCTTTTATGATTAACTGCAATAAGAATATTTGTATACACTTAAAATGCTTGATGAAATGGATAGGAAAAATTCTGTTTTGAAGTTAAAATTGAAGGAACTTTCAAACTTAGTAGAAAGTCAAAATGAATCTCATGCATCCTTAATGAGAGACAAGGATTTGAAAATTGAGGAATTAGAAAAGAATTTGAAAGATAAATCTAAGATTATTTGTAAATTTTTAGAAGGTCAAACTTATTTTGAAAAACTCCTTGGAGCTCAAAGAAATTCCCTAGATAAATAAGGACTTGGTTTTAATGGAAAATAAAATTTGAAACAAAAACATCTTTACATGAGTTATTTTGTAAAATAATCAAAGACTTATGTTCCATCAAAAGATTCTTATAAATATACCACATGCTTTAAATGTAATAGGATGGGTCATATAAAATTTGATTGTCCTTTTAAGAACAGAGATGTTAAGATGAAAAAGGTATGGAGAGTTAAAAGAGATTCAAGCACTAACCCATGTGTACCCAAGAAAAAATGGGTACAAAAAGTAGTTATCTGATTATATCTTACAAATGTGCTTGAGATTGTCCACTTCGAAAGATAGGTGGTATATGGACAATGGATGTTCACGTCATATGACTGGGGATAAAGCTAAATTCGCATCCATCACACCAAAGGATGGAGGATTTGTCACTTTTGGGGACAATGCAAAAGGAAGGATCACAGGTGTAGGTAAAGTAGGTAATGATTCATCACTTATTATAGATGATGTGTTACTATTTGATGGTTTAAAACATAACTTATTAAGTACAAACAAACTGTATGATAAAGGTTATAACGTACCTTTTGAACATGACAAGTGCATTGGTGAACATAAAACTGATAACAAAATTCTATTCACTGTTGAGCGTCATGAAAATGTATATACCACCAGCTTTGATAACTTAACTTCTCAACACGTAACTTATTTTTCTGCTATGAATAAGATTAGTTGGATTTGGCATAGGAGACTAGGACATGCAAACATGGACTTAATATCTAAATTAGTTAAGGGAGACTTAGTTAAGGGACTGCCTAAAGCAAAATTCAGGAAAGATAAAATCAGTGATGCATATCAACTAGGAAAACAAGCAAGATCTAGTTTTAAGAAAAAGAAAGTCATCTCTACTAGTAGGCCGCTTCAAATGTTACATTTAGATTTATTTGGCCTAAACCCAATTCAGAGTTAAGGAGGAAAATCATACGCATTCGTTATAGTTGATGATTATTCTAGATATACATGGGTGCTATTTTTAGGTCACAAAGATGAAGCGTGTGAACAATTCATTAAACTATGCAAGAAAATTCAAAATGCAAAAGGATATACAATAAAAAATATCCAGAGTGATAGGGGTAGAGAATTTAAAAAAAAAGATATGAAAGAATATTGTGATTCATTAGGAATATCTCACAACTTTTTAGCTCCCAGAACACCTCAACAGAATGGTATAGTAGAAATAAAAAATAGGTCTATACAAGAAATGACCAGAATATGCTTAATGAACATAAGTTACCTAAGTACTTTTGGGTTGAGGCAATGAATACCTTCTGCTATGTTCTAAATAGAGTTTTGATTAGACCATCCCTAAATAAGACTCCTTATGAATTGTGAAATGGCCATAGATCAAACATCTCAAATTTTCATGTCTTTGCCTGTAAATGTTTTGTGCTTAGCGACGATGAACACCTAGGAAAGTT
Source organism: Malania oleifera (assembly GCF_029873635.1). NCBI lineage: Eukaryota > Viridiplantae > Streptophyta > Magnoliopsida > Santalales > Ximeniaceae > Malania > Malania oleifera. The sequence goes on along the minus strand of NC_080417.1, from coordinate 61,808,734 downwards.
TGATGTGAAATCAAATGAAAGTATTTTTCTGGGATATGCCTTAGATAGTAAAGCCTATAGGGTATATAATAAACGATCATTAACTGTTGTAGAATCAATTCACATAGTATTTGACGAATCCAATCCATTTACTCAAAATACGAATGAAGATGAAATTGAGATAAATAAAAATTTTGAAAAATTGTCTATTGAAAATTATTCAGATGAGACAAATGAAATTAAGGAACCATCTGCTCAAAATAATTAAATTGAAAATGAGGTTAAAGAACTACCTAGACAATGGAAGTACATAAAGAATCACCCCATTGATCAAATAATAGGTCAACCATCACATGGAGTAGACACACGATCCACACTTAGAAATATGATTAGTCATTGTGCATTCCTATCTTAAGAAGAACCTAAGAATGTGAGTGAAGCAATTGAGGATGAATCTTGGGTGATGTCCATGCAAGAAGAGTTAAACCAGTTTGCGAGAAATAAAGTATGGACATTAGTTCGTAGACCTGAGGATAAGACAGTTATTGGAACAAACTGGGTATATAAGAACAAGAAAGATGAACATGAGATAGTTGTTAGAAATAAGGCAAGACTAGTAGCTCAGGGATATAACCAGAAAGAAGGAATAGATTATGAGGAAACCTTTGCACATGTAGCTAGAATGAAAGTTATTCGTATGTTGTTAGCTTATGCTACTTTTAAGGATTTCAAACTATATCAAATGGATGTCAAAAGCATTGTTTAAATGGCTACATAAGTGAAGAGGTATATGTAGAATAACCCCAGGTTTTGAAAACCATAAGTATCCAAAACATGTTTATAGACTAACTAAAGCCTTGTATGGTTTAAAGCAAGCTCGTAGAGCTTGGTATGAAAGGTTAAGTGGTTGTCTACTGGATAATGGATTTATTAGAGGAAAGATGGACGCAACACTATTCATAAAAATCTAAGAATAATAACATGCTCCTAGTTCAAGTATATGTAGATGACATCATTTTTGGAGCAACAAATAAAGAATTATGCAATAAGTTTGCAAGTACTATGCAAAATGAATTTGAGATGAACATGATGGGTGAACTAAATTTCTTCCTAGGACTTCAAATCAAACAAGCAAAACATGTAATTTTTATAAATCAATCAAAGTACATTAGATACTTACTCAAAAGGTTTAATATGAAAGATGGAAAAATACAAGGGACACCTATGAGCTCTTCTTTAAAATTAGACAAAGACGAACAAGGCATACCAGTTGATGTTAATCTTTACCATGGGATGATCGGTAGCTTACTATATCTGGCTATCAGCAGGCCTGACATAATGTTTACCGTGTGTTTATTCACTAGATTCCAGGCTGCACCCAAAGAGTCTCACCTATTAGTAGTTAAAAGGATACTTAGATACCTGATTGGAACAATCAAACTTGGATTATGGTATCCTAAGTATACATTCTTTGAGATTATTAGTTATTTAGATGTTGCTTTTGTTATAAGTAAGGTAGATAGAAAAAGTACTAGCGGCAAATGTCATTTCCTAGGACACTCGTTAGTATCTTGGCTTTCAAAGAAGAAAAATTCAGCTGCTCTATCCACAGTTGAGGTTGAATACGTAGCAGCTGAAAGTTGTTGTTCTCAAACACTATCCATGAAGCAATAACTTATGGATTTAGGATTAAACTATGATATAGTTCCTATAAGGTGCGACAATACTAGTGCAATAAACATCTCAAAGAACCCTATATCACATTCACGAACTAAACACATAGAAATTAGACATCATTTTCTTTGTGACCATGTGCAAAAAGGAGATGTGACACTTGAGTTTGTATGCACAGATAAACAATGGGCATACATATTAATGAAACCACTTGTGGAGGATAGGTTTATCCAAAATAGACTTGAATTAGGCCTGATGCATTGTCGAGAAGTTGCCTAGAATTATATTAGATTGCATAATTCAGTGGGAGCAACATCACTTAATGTTTACAATTGGTTAGAATTTTAAAATTTGGGTCATTTGTTCACATCTGGTATTAAACTCAAAGCATAGTGATTGTATGTTAAATTTTGTTATAGATACATGACACACGTTGATACTCACATAAACGTTTGAACTTTAATGACTGCTTTGCTTATCCATATCTATTTAAATTGATACACTATGTATGTTCACATTGAATTTTAATTCAACAACACAATTTTGCATTAGAAAAGGGGAGAAGTAAATTGAATAACACAAGGAGACATATTTCACAATACAATTTTGAAATATAAAGGTTACATTTTTTTTTTTAAAATGAGATATAATTATGTGAGAACATTTTTGTTATATACCTTTTTGTTGATGTCAAAATGGGGAGAAGAATATAAGGTTATAGCAAAAATAGTTTGTAAAAATAGTTTGCAAAAGTTTTTAATGCAAGGGAGAAAAGTACATAAGTACATCAGTTATACGTGCAAAACTATTGCCAATTTTACATTGTGTATGAGCATATTTCATATTACTGAATTTTAGATTGTGCATTATTTGAGGGGGAGCCTTGTTAGGTGTGTCCCATTTTTTATTTTTGTTCCTGTATTTTTCATCATCAAAAAGGAGGAGATTGTTGACTCTATGAGTCTAATCCTTTTTTGATAATGAAAAATCACTTGGTATTTGATCTGTGCATTGAGATTGTGAGCAGGAACAATATTTAGCATGCACGGAAGGTTAGGAAGTCATGGAAGCCATGAGGATTAAAGCATATTCAACCTGGCACAATCCATGGAATTAAAAGAGTAGAAGAGTGAAGATGCAAGCGTAAAGTTTAAGATCGTCATGGTAATGGGTATTAAGAATTGATTGTATTTGCATATTTTATATGATACAGCTAAAAGCTCAAAATATGCCCTACACTTGCATCTCGTGAAAATCTTCTAGGGTTAAACATGGACTTAGGAACCTTATTTTGAACCCCGAAAAATGTTTTATAAGGGATCAAAGCAATAAAGCAAAATTGACTTTGAAATTGAAAATAAAAATTCTGAAGTTGGTCTGCCCAGACAACTAGGGTGTATCCTTAGAAGTCTGAAGATGCAACCTTAGACGACTGAAGTTTTAGTTCAAATGTCTAAAGAATTTCCTCAGAAGACTGAAGAATTAGTTCAGTCATTTGAAGATTTAATTATTGAAACACAGAACAAACATAACACCTTCAGACGTCTAAACCCTCAGTCCAGTCGTCTGAGTTGGGACTTCAGAAGGCTGAACCTACAGTTTAGTCATCTGACCCTCTGTCCAGACTATAATTTTTAGTGCTTTAAGAAACATTAGACGTCTGAACCTGAACGCTCAGTCCTATGAACCTGCAAAAACTTTAAAAATCTGAACTTTAGCGAGAAAACACGCAGGTTATTCACTTAATCAAATTGATCCAACAGTCAAGACTTAACCTAAGGCTGAGATTACTTATAAAAACAACCTCTAAACCCTAGTGCCTCACTTTTTGGCATACGATTGGGAGCCTTGAATGTATACACAACTCTGGAAAGCATTGAACACATTGCTAAGCTCTTGCCTGCGATTTCAAAGCATTTACATCATTTCAAAGCTTGGGCTACATTGATTTTCAAAAGGAGTTTCAACAAATATTGTACAAACAACTTGGGTATTGAGGTTTGGCGGTCAAACTAATTGTTTGCTTATTCTCAAAGACTTTTTCATCTCACAAACTTATTCTTGAATATTCATTTTGAGAGATTGATCTTGAGTTATTAATTATATATACATTTTGTGAAAGATCACTACTTGAGAAAGGTTTTTGTTTAAAACTAAAATCTTGAAGATAGTTTTAAATATATCTTCATTCAAATATTTGCTATTTGATTAGTGTAAGAATTGCAAATACAAAGAGCTTCTAAATACATATTCTTGAGGAATATTATTTTTGAAATATAGTGTTTAAATCTTTGCAATATTCAAAGTCGTATATTTATTCAAAGATTTAAATTTACAAATTATTGATAGTAAGAACATAGATCTGCGCATTATTTAAGATTATTTTTGAAAGGATCTTATTTTCTAATCTTCCATAAAGTATTTTGAAATCGAACCATACGTTTCGCCAAAGCATTTATTTATAAAGTTATTTTTGGGAGATATTGATTTAAAGGATAGATTTATGAAGCATATCATTCATATAATGATCTCATCATTACATACATAGTGAGCTTCAAGTTTTATCATATGAATATGTGTTAGGAATTTCAATTGTACTCACTAGCTTTGTGTAGAAGCATTTGAGTTTTTGCAGAAATTGTATTTCTATATTGTAATCCCGATTTGGGCTCTGAACCGAGTTTGGGGAGAAAACTTTATCTCTTGTAAGCAGTGGAGTAGGAAGAAGTTGTGTCTCTTGTAAGCAGCGGATTGTAAGGGAAGTTTCGTCTTGATTAAAGAAGCAGGGATTTAGTGGAATCCTTGAGTGGGTTGCTCAAGGCGAGGACGTAGGCTGGGTTGGCTGAACCTCGTAAAATCGTGTTTATCTTCTCTCTTCTCTTAACTTTTTAATTTCCGCTTGGATTTTATTATCACTTTTTGCATGTTTATATGTTGATTAATATTACATGCACTTAATAATTAATTTTATATAATTGAATTTATTGAGATAATAATTTGAATTAATTTCAGGCCCCTGCGATTATTTTGTTATTAAGTGGTAAAATGAACTTAAATAACTTTGAAATACCCAATTCACCCCTCTCTTGAGATAACACCATAATTCACAGATGCTTAACTTAAGATATTCATATTTAGACATTGGTTAAACATTAAGAATTATGTTCCGAGCAAGGATGCTTTTGTCCATTTGGAAGTGGATTTATTCTAGCATGCTTATGAGATTTTATTTAAGAGAATATGATTTATGTTTTTCTTCTCATAAATATAAGGTTCTCAATATTATAACTAATTATGCCCTAAACCTTTCACTTTGAATAATTTGGAGGAATAATATGAATGATGGTGAAACTAACATCCTATTCAGTTTAAAGATTAGCATGCTATAACCAATAATCTCATATTATAAACCAATCATTATGATATATATATATATATATATATATATATATATATATATATGCATAAAGTTCAGATTGGATATGTTACATGAATTTTCATATTGGCTTGATTTTTTGATGTTCTTAGTATATAGAATAGTGTATAGTGAATGCATATACTAAGTTTTGTCATTTTATGCATAAACTACTTCCCAAGCCTTTAGTCATCACTATCCCTTATAACTAATCTTAAGAACTAAGGAAGAATTAAATAATTATGTAATTCCTATTGGAACCCACTCTTTATTTTATCCTACGTGGTTTGCTTTCCTAATTAACCCATATGACTTTCTTATCTTTGTCTCTGACACCTCTAAATGGGAAGGTGTATCGAAGGTGCTCTTTTCTCATGCAAAATAAGAACGCTTTGTATATACGTGAAAGATTATGCTTATTGTTGACTTTTGGAGTCCGATCCTTGTTTTTAGGTTGACAGAGCACATGTTTCTTATGTGTGTTTTTAGCATGTGCACAGGTTCATTAATTTAACACACAAATAAGGAAACATAGATGGAAGCTTGCAAAACTTAAAGCCTATACGATCAAACACATTCCATGAAGTCAAAAGAGCAAAGAAGAAGATAAAGATGACATTTAATTGTAATTGTAAATGCATTTAGTTTTCATATGTAGTCTGTAATAATGCATACATCTTACATGATATGATTTGAATGCTCATATGACTGTAGTTTGACCATAGGGAACCAAATGACCTTAGGGCACTTAACATTTCTAAGAAAAACCTTTTTCTAAAAGACTAAAATCATACAAAAGGTTTAAAAATAATTTAGGGTCAAATTTGGGGTAAACACAGACTTCAGTCAACTGACGTTGAAGTTTTTTGGTTAATTAAATAGCCCTGGTCGACCGACCCAGTAAGGTTTAAATCACCACATTCAACCGAACACTCCGTAGGCGAGAATGTCAAAATTTTAACTAAGCCTCGGTTGACCAACCGATTTGCGTTATAAATGCTTTGGTCGACCGAATAGGTTAGAAGTCAACATGTTGACTTCGCCCCATCGACCATACTGAATTGAACGCACTGTCCTCCATCGACTGAACCATTGACCTCTGACACCCCAACTACTTGGTTGACCAAACCTTGTAGTTCAAATTAGCTTTAGTCAACCAAACCTCAAAGATGGTCAACCGGCCTTTTACCTTGGTTGACCAAACCCACGAAAGGTTCAAAATTGCCCTGAGACAGTTGACCAAATCCTTAGTTCAAAATTGCCACAGTCGACCAAACTTATAAAAGTGGTCGACCGAACCTCTCGGGTTCGTGAAATTTTTACCGCAAGTAAATGAGGTTAATTTTAAATAAACATCATTAATATTTTTTTTAAAATAACCTTTGTGCTTCAACGGTCATATTTCCCTGAAACTCTATATATACCCCCTTCATTTGCTTAGATTATCAACTTTGATTAGGTTAAATTTTCTCTCAAATCCTCTATTAATCAAAGTTCCCCCAAATCATTTTTATTGCAAAAATCTATTCCTTTGGGGCAAATTTTGTAAAACAAAACTCTCGAACTCTCCTTTCATTAATTTAATCCAAAATCATTTCTATCAGAGAGTATATTTATTTTGGGCATTTATTTTTTACATGCTTACTCTGACTTATTATTTATTTTTGAAAATCTTTTTTAAGAGTATAGCTTTGGTTTCTCCCAGTTATTTCTTTAGATAAATATTCTTGGGAAAAATCATTTATTACACAAATGTTTTCCGAGCTTAAATCCTAGATTCTCCAAATATTTTTATTTGCAAAAATCTTTATTGGACAATGTTGACTTTTTGAGTTCGATCCCTTTTTTGATAATGACAAACCACAGTATCCCACTTGTGTAACTGAGTGTGAACAAGTTTATATTTCTATAAGCACAAGTGACGAATGCAAAATGGAATTCGTAAAGAGCACTGAGAAGAACACCAATCAGCGTATTCCATGGAGCATTGAGAAGCAAAAGACACGAAGACTTTATTTATTTTCTAGGTTGTAATAGTAATTAGGGTTGAATGTGCATGCATCTCACATGATTTAAATTAAAGCTCCACCTAACCTTAGATTGATCATAGGACCTCCAAGTAACATGAAAAACCTTTTCATAAAATTTCTAACTTATACAAAGATTTTTAAATGGTTTTAAAGTTAAAAGAAGACAAAAACTAAATTTTTCAAAGGGGTTGGTCAACCGGCCAGTCGATCGAACATTAGAAATGAGCAATATTCTCACTTAATTCGATCACATCTAAAACTATATTCAACATGAAAATTGTGGAATTTTCCCTTAGCTTTCGTTTGATACCAAGAATGCCCAAATTGGAGTTACACAGAAAACGTTATGGCTAAAACACTTAAAGGTGTCCGTAATAGAAAAAGTCCCTTCATATTTCTTCCATCTCATTGATGGGCATTTTTCTCAATACAAAACTTTTTATCCTAAAATGTGTTCAACATGAAAGTTGTGGGATTTTCTCTTAGATTTCTATTGGTATCAAGAACATCCAATTTGGAGTTATATAGAAAACGTTATTGGAAAAAACACTGAACAGTGTCCACTCAAAAAGTCGAGGCTGGTCAATCGAACCTTCATTACAGTCGACCGAAGCTCGCGGATTTCAAGCCTCTATTGATCGAACCTTGAGCATGGTCGACCGACCTTCTCAGGAAAGCATCCTAACAACAAAAAAATGTCTAGTTTTCAAAATAAAAAAATATTTTAAGGTCCCAACGGCTATATAACCGTCACAAGGGGTTTTTGCCTATAAATACAACCCCGAAACATATGAAAATTGTTGGAGAACACCTTTCTTAATTTAGTTTATCATTATTTGATTCTCCCACACTTCTATACCCCATTTGTTCTTTAAATTCTCATTTTTCTCCTACTCTTCTTTTATTTGAAAATCATTTTGGGAGAAAATATTTTTAGGGGTTTTATAGTGGAATCTTTAGGGGGTATGCCCAAGGCGGGGACATAGGCTAGTTTGGTCAAACCTTGATAAAAAATCTGGTGCCGCTCTCTCTATCTTATTTAAATTCTTGCACTTTAATTTCAGCATGTGTATGAATGTTTATTTAATGTCAAAATGATTTGTATACACACATTTGATTTAAATAAGATACTGCACACGTGTATGTTAGCTTTCATTGTTAAAATTATTTCACATACACGTGTATACATTGAATGGGATATGATATGTGATGAATCTGCGTAATTGTTTAAAATAGTGTAAAATGTTTTAAAACCCAATTCACCCCCCCCCTTCTTGGGATCAAAATAATACCAACAATTGGTATCAGAGCCTCATTGCAAAAGGCTTAATTGCTTATGCTAAAGATCGCAACGGCTTAACTTTTCGGTGTATGCCAATTTTGAGGGTCACCACTTTGCAAATTCTCCATTGTTTTCACTGTGTAGACTTTACTATGTATTTATTGAAAATATCGTTGTAAAATCGATTGATTAGAGGTTTTAGAATGTGCTTCGTACAGGATATCATATCCCATAGAAAATTGTTTTTAAAATTGCACGTTTCCAAAATTTGAAAATGATTTGAAAATGCATGACTTTAACTTAATGCATATCATTTGAGTGTCATGCATACTTTTACTTTGCCTTAGCTACTAATGTTATTGAAAAGTTCACGTCTTGTTTTAGTGCTAAGGTTTTTGGGAATATCTGAAAAATGTAAAAAAATTGAGAGAGAGGTGAAAGCCACTATGAGCTTAATCGATTAAGGAGTAAACTGGAAAAGTATATCTTCCTCCTTCTACATTATTTGATGCTTGATTCACATGTTGTATGTTTTATGTTTATTCTTACTATGTGAATCTTGTGATGATTGCATACCATCTTACGAGGAGTTTTTTAAAAGGATTTTTTTTCTCATAAGATCTTTATTAGAATATAATATATAAAGGGAATATAATGCTTTAAATGTCTAAAAAGTATTTTGTGCTTAAAATTTCAAATTTTAGAATACACTATTGCTTTATTAAGATCCGTTGAACAACATGCCTATATGAAAACTAAAGTGATATGTCCAATCTATGCTTAATATATTATCATGATTGGTCAATTTTAGAAAATGCATGCTTGAGTGAATCTCCTTTAAATGGGCAAAATAGTTTTAATTGTTATAAGATTCATGATGCTATATATGCTTAAAGTTTAAAACTCTTGAATATAGCATGACTTGTCCATCACATGGGTTTTAAGTTTAGGGAATTAATATTATATATATCATATAACCCTAAATTCACAATGGAACTTAAAGCTCATCCCATATTTGAAAATTTTGTTATGCCAAATACTATTATTGAAAATGAAATTCTTTAATTGCATAACTGAGGGGGGCAAAGAATTTTTGTTAAAATCGGTTGTTTGAGCTAAATGCCATTATCATGTGCTTGTTAAATGCTTGCATTATTTAATGAATAGTTTATATTTCATTTGATATATTGATTGAACTACCTGATTGCATGCTTAGTTTAGAATATCTCCTACATGGCAGATGCAGTTGATGAGAATTGCATGCTGGTAATCGATATAGGTTCTCGCATGCCTTTAGTTGAATGGTATCTGCATGGTGCAGATTATTTTATATTGCTTACTTGAATCTATCAGGTTTCAAGTACATGAAAAAATGGAAGAAAGTCCAATTTACAGACGAAATGCTGCCAAAATTTAGTTAGAATTTTTCGTAAAAATAAAACCATGTATCAAGATAACTAGTTATTGCATTCCCAAATGTTTTTTAAAGAATGATTGAATGATAAATGAATATTTATTTTCATTCGTAGTTAAAAATGCATGCACAATAACATATAGGGAAGACTATACTAAACATAAAAATGCCTTAACAGATAACCAGTATAGTTGCATTAAAATGACCACTTATATTGTCTGGTATACTTAGTGAAATCAATTTTTGATTAGTATAAGCAACACATTTCCCTTCCTAGGATGCACAGTAATTGCATAGGTTAGTACATGTAAAATCCAAACCGCTATATATTTTGAAAAGATGTACACATGTAGTTTGTGTTTTAGGATGAACTTAGTTCATGGATACCATTTGGTCAAATTCTTTGGATTATGTACTTTCACTTCAGACCCAAATGGTAGAGCATCATTTCTTTTAAATTGAATGTCCTATATTTTGATGATGGTACATTGACTAAGGAATTTGCATGACTTAGGGGGAGTTTTTCATTTTGCGCACGCTCAATGTGTTTTGAGTTGTGTCATCCTTTTTGAACCCCTATTGTATAATTTTTTAGTATAGCCTTAATTGGTTATCGTGCATTGAATAGATATGCAATATGTTATGCTTGTGTGGTGAACGCCTAATATTTGCTACATGCTGAAATCCTTTGGAGGATGAATATATGATGATTGTGCATTAAATGAACATCATCCTTGTTTGAAAATGCACTCATGTATGCATGCAAATATATAGGGGGAGCTTAAGCCCCATCCTCAAGAAAAAGATTAAAATCACCTACGTCATGGACTCATGTGCCTCACTGTTTTTGTTTTTGAGTCCAGAAGTTTTTCTTAGTACCTTGAGCATCATATCTAATCCTTCATTGAATTATACTTCGATATGGATTGTTCTTGGCATGTACAAATACTTTTCAAGACTTTATTTCAATCTTCCGGTGCATGTGTATCCTATAGGATTGATTATACTGGTTGTTTGTTGAAAATTGCCTAATTACCGTCTACTATATTTGCTTAAATTGTTGCTTATACTATTTAATGAATTTTCATAATTTGTATCAGTTAAGTAGTTAACAGCATCTAAGCTCGTATTCAAATTGATAGGGGGACCTTTTAAACTTAAATTTTCATCTTGTTGTGCTCACCCATTCTTTTTCTTAGATCTATATTAAATTTTCAGTGGCATGTAGATTAAAGTATGATGATTGTATTGAAAATATTAAATGAAAATATGTTATTTAGCCACCCGTCAATTTAGGTTTTGCCATATGATCTTGTAATTAAATTGTATGATATGTTTGAATCAATATGGTTGCATTTATTTCTAGTTAGTTTATGAAATGTTTTGTGCTTGAATGTATACCAGAAAAACTTTACTTGCTTGAGTTTTTATGTTAAAGTTTCTTTTTCAGCAAGTATTGTTCCCCTAACTTATTAGTAATATCCAAAAGGGAAATTTTTTTTTTTTTTTTGGCAAGAATGATCTTATAATTTCTAAATCTTATTTATTGTCAATGAGCTTAAAAGCAATCATGACAGGTACTACTTAGTTTCAAAAATTCATATGTGTCAAGATTTTTTTTTTTTTTTAAGTTTTTACGGGCTTTGAACTTTAAATAGTATTCTTTTCAAAGAAATTTTGTTTTAGCCCTTTTGTTGATGGCAAAAGGGGGAGATGTTTCTTGAGCAAAATTATAAATCCCTTTTATCTCTCTGCCTTTTGTTATTCAAAATGGAAAATGACAAATGCACAAACTTGAATATTTTGTTAAAATAGCTTCAAACATAAACTGCACATTGAACTCCTAAGCTTAACTGTCAACTTGAAAATTTGCGAAGTCTTCATGTTTATGATTGAGCATTTTTGAATATCATTTTGAATTTATGCATATTGTAAGGAGGAGCCTTATCAGGCAATCCCAATTTTCCTTATGTGTTTGTCATCATCAAAAAAGGGGGAGATTGTTGACTTTTTGAGTCCGACCCCTGCTTTAATAATGAAAAACCACAGTATTCCACTTGTGTAACTGAGTGTGAACAGGTTTATATTTTTGTAAGCACAAGTGATGAATGCAAAATTGAACCCGTAAAGAGCACTCGGAAGAACACCAATCAGCGTATTCCATGAAGCATTGAGGAGCAGAAGAAACGAAGACTTTATTTATTTTATGGGTTGTAATAGTAATTAGGGTTGAATGTGCATACATCTTACATGATTTAAATTGAAGCTCTACTTGACCTTAGATTGACCATAGAACCTCCAAGTAACACGAAAAACGTTTTTCATAAAATTTCTAACTTATACAAAGGTTTTTAAATGGTTTTAAAATTAAAAGAAGGCAAAAAACTAAATTTGTCAAAGGGGTCAGTCAACCACCCAGTCGAACGAACGTTAGAAATGGACAATCTTCTCACTTATTTCGATCACATCTAAAACTATATTCAACATGAAAATTGTGGAATTTTCCCTTAGCTTTCGTTTGATATCAAGAATGCCCAAATTGGAGTTACACAGAAAACGTTATGGCTAAAAGACTGAAAGGTGTCCGTAATTGAAAAACTCCCTTCATATTTCTTCCATCTTATTGATGGGATTTTTTATCAATACAAAACTTCTTCTCCTAAAATGTGTTCAACATGAAAGTTGTGGCATTTTCTCTTAGATTTCAATTTGTATCAAGAACATCCAATTTGGAGTTATATAGAAAAAGTTATGGCAAAAACACTGAACAGTGTCTGCACAAAAAAGTCGAGGCCGGTCGACCAAACCTTCATTACAATCGACCGAAGCTCACGGATTTCAAGCCTTGGTCAACCGAACTTTGAGCTTGGTCGACCGACCTTCTCAAGAAAGCATCCTAACGGCCAAAAAACTTTTAGTTTTCAAAATAAAAATATATTTTAAGGTCTCAACCGCTATATAACGGTCACAAAGGGGTTTTGCCTATAAATACAACCCCAAAACACTTGAAAATTGTTAGAGAATCCCTTTATTAATTTAGTTTGTCATGATTTAATTCTCCCACACTTCTATACCCCATTGGTTCTTTAAATTCCCATTTTCTCCTACTCTTCTTTTATTTGAAAATCATTTTGGGAGAAAATATTCTTGGGGGTTTTATGTGAAGAGGCTTGAGCATATGTCATATACATATATATTGTTTAATGGCCTTCTTCTTTCATTTGTGATATACTTTCAAGGATTAAAATGTCTCATATTCTCTTGTTTTGAAAACCATTTTTGGGGAAAATATTTTTGGGGTTATATTTGAAGAGGCTTGAGCATATAACATTCTTTATATGTATATTGCTTGAAGGCCTCTTTATTTTTCATGTTTTCAAAGATTAAATTTCTCCCATATTCTTTTATTTGGAAAAATAATTTTTTTTGGAGGAATTCCTTGTAAATAATGTCTTGAAGGCTTGGGCTAATATTCTTACTCATATGTTTTGCTGGAATGCCTTCTTGTGATTAATTTTACTAAGGTCAATCATTTTGAAGAAAACCCTAATATTCTCCTACTCTTATCTTGAAATATATTTGTTGGATAATTTCTTTGGGTTATACAAGAGGGAGCCTTGAGCATATATCAATTTAATATATACTTGCTTGAGAGACTTCTCCTTTTATTTTATAAAGGTCAATCATTTTGATAGAAAAATCCTTGTTTCTCCTACTTATCTTGAAGTATATTTTTGGAGAAACTCTTTGGGTTATTTAAGATCTTTGAGCATATATTCATTAGTATATATTGGCTTGAAAAGCTTCTTGAAAAAAGTGCTAAAGCATATATTCATTTTTTCTTGGTAACCTTTTTGATTTGAATTTGAAAAGGTCAATCATTTTAGAAAAGAAAATCATTTTCCAAACTCTCAAGTTTTACTTGAAAAATATATTGAGAGAAAACTCATACTCTACATGAGCTTCATTTCAAAATCATATGAGAGTGCATATTAGATTTTATTGTTGTACATCCCTGCTTAGTTTAGAAGCATTTGTTTGTACACAAATTCTATTAAATATATTTGTATTCCAAGCATGGATTGAAGAGGGAGACTCACCTTGTGAAGAGTCCTAGATAGACTTAGACCCGATTAAGAAAGTCCTAGACTGGCTTAGACCCAATTAGGAAAGTTAGGTACACCATCCTGGTAAGGCGTGATGATTGGGTTCAGCCCGAAAATTGAACTGGCAAGTCTTCGCTCCGTAAGTGAGACCGGTTCAGTTCAGCCTGGAAATTGAACTGAGGTTTTCCTTACCCCGTAAGGAGAGGATGTAAAAGGCTTCTTCTCCACCCGGTTAAGTGAGCAGGTATAGTGGAATCCTTAGGGGGTATGCCCAAGGTGGGGACATAGGCTAGTTTGGCCGAACCTCGATAACAAATCTCGTGTCGCTCTCTCTATCTTATTTAAATTCCTGTACTTTAATTTTAGCTTGTGTATGAATGTTTATTTAATGTCAAAATAATTTGCATACACACATTTGATTTAAATAAGATACTGCACATGTGTATGTTTGCTTTCATTGTTAAGATTATTTTACATACACGCGTATACATTAAATGAGATATGATATGTGGTGAATCGTCATAATTGTTTAAATTAGTGAAAAAAAATTTTAAAGCCCAATTTACCCCCCCCCCTCTTGGGATCACACCAATTCCAACAGGGAACATATTTATTATTTGCATATATTCATATATATTATTTGTGCAAAAACTATTTGAACAACAAACCCTAGGTTCTCCTATACTTGTATTGAAATATATTTTTTGGAGAAAATTTTAATAGGGTCACATGTTTGAGTATTTTATTATACACATCATTTCTCAAAGATTGAAAATATTTTTTTTTTAAGAAAACACCCTTTCTCTACTGAGCATAACTCATACCATACTAGAGTGCATGTATTTATAGCTTAAACATTGTAGATCTCTGCTTGTATTTAGAAGCATTTTA